>NC_066363.1:98239113-98429113 GCF_013377495.2 Cygnus atratus
GAGGCAGTCAAACTAGAAATGTATGGTGTTTTTTTGTTTGCTTAGTTTTATGTTTTTGCTTTTAATCAGGTATTAACTGTACTTTAAACTGAGCAAATAGGAAGACCAAATACCTATTTGATGATTTCATTTTTTATTTTTTTTCTGGAAGATGAGACCTGAAGGTATCAGTAAACAGAAAAGTCAGAGTCTTTGTAAACAGGAATGCCTTGAAAGCACTGGTGCCAAAAAAGCTACTATTTTGTTTCTGTTAAGATTTTATGCAGGCCAAACCACCGAATACACATAATATTTTATATGAATTTAGAGTCGTTCTAATAGATACTTTGCAATACAAAAAGAAAACACACTGTTTAAATAGGCTTGCCATGTTAACTGAAAACACCCTTAAATCAATTTTAATGAAAAGGCATAAATAATACCACCTCATTCACCTCTCCAAGCAGCCCAACAAACTTTTGAGGGATAAATTAGTTTTTTTCTTTATTGTTTGCGCTCTCATGGTTTCCACTTCATACCCCTCTTCCTCTATAATATCTGCTCATGCCTCTTCTGCTATAATTACAATAAGGTTTGGCTTCTATTATATTTTAGAACTTGAAATCAAGCCTTTTGACTCCATAAATATAAATGAATTATTGGTGGAAAAAATAGAGACAATAACTTTACCTGCATGCAGAGAGCAAATGGGAACAAACATAAGACAGAAGTCAATTGAGATGTAAATTAATAAAAATGAAAATTCTTAATAAACAAAAAATTAACATTTCCCACTTAGTTGGTAGTGTTGTTCTCATACATGTTGAAATTTTACCTGGAGTGAGTCTGAAACTGAGTGACTTCTTTGCTGCAGGTGAACTGGTTGAAAGCAGAAGACAATCAGATAGACTAATTTGGGTATACAGTCAGGACAGAGTCTTGAATATTCACTACACATTTTTTGGAAATACTGTCCTGTGCAAATCCTTGCACTCAGACTGATTGGTACCATCTGCCAGCCAATCACCCTTAGTGATCAGTGAGAAACAACTAAAATAATTAGAAATCTAACATCCATAACAGTTTCAGGAACTGCTAAACTTAGAGGGAAAAAAAGAAAAAAAGGAAAAGGATCAACTCTTAAAAATCATCTTACATCAGCAACTATGCAATGTTTTGATGGAAAGACTTAACTTCATTGCAGTACCTTGCATAATCATTTGCTTCAGTTTTGCAAGGGGAAAATTCCATTGACGCTCATATCACAGAGGCTGAGTGATAATGGGGAATGGTAGAAGACAGCTACAAGATCAGAAGAAAAACACTTGAATCCAAAGCAACCCCAAAACTGATTGCTTCTACTATTTAGGTCATGTTTGTCTCTGCTTAGCAGTGGCACTGATTTCCTAGGCGCATTGCAAACTGGGAGACTCTATCAGTGTGCTACAGTTGGACGGTGGGCAGTCAGGGGAGCCCTTTTTGCCTGTGCCTCTCTGCTGCCTGGCTTCTTCATTTCCAAGATGTGGGAAGGCAGAAGAGCATGGGCTATTTCTGAATTCAAGTGCTGGCACCACCAACGTGTGAGGACATGGCAACCAACTAAACTGCAGGCACTTTATTTCTCATTATGTCAGAAATGTGCCTTCTGCCTACCTTCAACCTGTGCCTTTTTGACACCAGTGTGTAGGCTAAGCACGTAAGGAAGAATTATCTCCTTAGCCTTTCATTGGTTTCAGAAAAGTCCAGTTATGACTGTGGTCACTCTGCTCAGAGACGTTTGAACATTTGACATTTTTGGTCTTGTGGATGTACATGGAAAATAAATACTGGGCCTATAAGCTGGAGCGAATGAAAAGATGGATTTATTTTTTCAGTTACAAGTGCTTGAAATTTGTGGGCACAGAAAGCTTCAATTGAGATTTTCCCTTCTGATTGAGGGAGGAAATCTAGTATCAGAAAATGCAGGGAATCACCTATTTAATATTAACAGCTAATGATAGATATTGAAAGCTACAGTGTGACTTAGAGCCATGCCCTGCAAGGGGTAACTTGTAGTCATCCTACTCATTCAGCACTTATTATCTGTAAACAAACGCTGGGTTCACTTCATTCAGTCTCTTAAGTCTCTTTGCCTTCATTCCCTTCATTCCACTCAGTAGAAAGTGAATGGACTTTCTGGCTTCTGTTGTTTCAGTGCTATGCTTTCAGCTCCTTGAAATCAGTTTTTGTTCACTTTAGCTTTTTGAATCTTTTTCTCTCACTTCCATCCTATTCTCCTCCCCTTCACCCTGTCACCTCTTCATATTCCATGTTCCTTCCAACCTCTTAAGTTTAGATTTTTGTTTTATGTCTTTTGGTTCACTCATAGTTTTGACCTTCTGGTTGAATTCTTGGTATTCTAATTTGATTCCTTGATTCTAACCAGCAGTATCTGTGGTTCTCTAACCTGACTTTTTAGTGTTGCCTGGGAAGTGGGTAGGAAACAGGCCAGCTGAGAAGCTTATTCTCTATAATGAATATACGTCATGGTATACTTGATAGAGTCCTTGATAGGACTCTTTTACAGGAGGAGTAGCTAAGTAGTAGCTAAAACATTGTGTTCTGTGCAGAGTAAACACTTTGGTTCATTGCCAAGTTCCTGTTTGATTATAAAGAAATTGGAAAGGGACATCCATCTAGGTCTAATAAGGCGATTGTTCATTTATTTAGGGAAAAAATAATGAGGGGAAAAAATGCTATTAGAATAGTTGATACATTTGGCATTTTATGTATTTATTTGCATATCTTGTGGGTAAAATAGACACCTGCTAAATGTATGGTGTTACGGATGGTAAAAATGGATTCTTTTCACAGGTTTGTTCTTTACAAGCAAGCAGGCTTAAGAATTTTGCGATTTATATAACACAGCATAAATTGTTTCACAGTAAATCTGCTTAGCAACTTTATTTATGGAAGAATGACGTGCATTTTCTATGACACCTAATACTTTGGGTCTTTATTTTGACAAAATTGTGGTTTTGTTCCCTTTTCCCCAAGTTGTTTATAGTTGAGACTCATTTAGAAGTTTGTCTAAAAGGTAAGTTTCATTAGAATTCTGTTATAGTATAGATTTTTGTGTTTAAAGTATTAATGTGTGGTATTTCTACGCAGTGCTTTTTATTTATTCTTTTCCTGTGGGCTTTCAGATGCGAAGTAACATGAGATCTGGCCTTTTAAAAGTATTTAATTGCTGGGATAGTGAATCTGTCATGAAAAATCAAGCCACTTTTATTATTTTGGTGATAGACACTCTTTTCTTCCCATTTTAGACATACATCCATGATTCCAGGTCCCTTCTCCATTGGTGCATAATAGGCTTACTATTTGTATTGTTGCAAGATTCAGAGTTTATATTTGGGGTCTGGTTGGGCTAAGCATGGAAAAAACAATGAAAAGACATTAATTCCTGATCTCTCTGGTCTCTGACCTGTAGAAAAATCTTGCTTTTTCTTCCTGTACTTGCTTGAAAGTTTCTGCTGCTGTACAGTTAGGTGATGTGCTTCAAATGCTACCTTGCACACACCTCACTTGGAAGAACAAACTAATCCTAGCAGCAGTTTTTCCAGCACCCTAAGGCTTTCTTTTCTGCCTGTCTTCTCCATACACAACTGGCTGATGTGTACGCACACACAGGTGTGCATGAATAGCTGCCCGTGTTCTCCCCAGCTTGATGTAGCCCAGATATGTTTTCTTTCTGGTTGGATGCTTACTTGCCTTTTCTTTCTCTTTCTGTGCTTTTTGTCAAATTTCTCCTGTATTTGAGGCAGGTCACTGAATAAGCTAATAGTGGGACTCTGGTGGTTATAAGCTCATGTTCTTGAGTTGTTCTGTTGAACTTGGTTGTGTTATTTGCTCTTTTGACATGAGAAGGCTTTTTCCAAGGGCTTTTGAAGGTCTCTAGTGGTTTGCCATCTCCTTACAGGTACTTTGTATATTTGTCTTCAAGGATGACTTATCTCCTGGAGCACTGAAGGAATTGAGTTCTGCCGAAGAAATTATTTATGAAGATTTTCCAAGTTGCTCAGAGCTTCAGATAGAGGAGGTAGTAGTAGAAACACTGTACTGAGAAAATCCTCTGACCATTCTGGCATGGATTAAGAAGGATTCTTCTCTTTCTTTCCTTCTACTCCATTCTTCTTCTATTTATTTATTTAAATCTTTTTTTTTTTCATTTTATTTATTTAAAATATTTACTGAGATAGACCCAAGTCTCACCCACAGAGTCTTTTCTAAAAAAGCAATAGACTGTGTCAGAGGCTCCTTTTTCTTGATGGGGTGAATTAACCAGTGCTAAGCACAGTGCTGCACTTCTGCATGTAGCTAAATGATAAACTTAAAAGCCAAACTGGTCCTTCTGACCCACAGCCAGCTGTAGAACTGCTTGGTTTAGGCAGGTGTGACTGCACAGTTGCATGCAAGTGAAGGCCTTGCTGTTTTGCTGCACTTTCTAGATAGTTTACGTTGTTGCAACTTCTTTGCTGCTGTCTGAAACTTAGCAGGGAGCAACAAATTCTACTCTGCTATCTTTCGGTATACACTCCTACTAATGGATGTGTAAGGATGGACTTTGCATGGAGATTCTCATTTCTGACTTAGATGGTTCAGGTAAATGATTTATCCAATACCACTACTTGCTGGACTTGAGGGGAAAGCTCAAGATTTCTGTACTAGAACAACACTTAATATTCTAGTCTGTGTGGTCTGAATAATGTGGTGTGTAAGTTTACAGTGTAAAGAGGAATAGGCACTTTCAGTTCTACAGATGAAAAATGTTTTAAGGGCAAAGTATCTTTAAGAGACTCATTAACTGACAAGAGGGTTGGATGATTTGTTGATCTGGAAATAAGGCATTAGTCTAAATTTCAGAGGGACACAGCGTAAGCTACAATTGTAGCCCTTATTTTCTTTGTTAACTTAGGCATGCCACTTTAACCATAGCGCTGCCCACCTTGAAGGTTATTTTCTCCATGTCAGTGTTGCACAGCTTGGAGCTTTCTTTATCATAATTAGTATTTGCTCCCTTTGTAGGAAGCTATTCTTAGGAAAGGCAAATATCTTTCCTTTCCTCCTAATTTACTGGCTTCTATAAAACCCCGACTGGGAGTCCAGAGATACAGGAGTAGGAAGGCACGTGCAATGCTGGGGACACATTTTCTGTAGGGAGAGAAGACCATTTGCATACAAAATGAAAAAGACCATACATACTATATTGGTAAGACTCTGCTGCAGGAGGTAATTTTGTGATGTAAGCATCACATCTGAAGTATTTACTGTCCTTGTGGACATAAATTAAAATTTAAGCAGAATTGGCTCAAACCTCCACCCTTTAGGTGTGATAAATGGCATATATGTGTTCTTTGCAGCTTTTAAATGGGAAACATTTTTAGACATGACATGGTCTGTGTGTTTGAAATAAAAAACCTACAATGGACTACACAAGACATAGATTCTTTGTCAGACTTTCCCCCTTCTCTGCTTCTCCTGTTCAGTAATGCTGTCCCTGCAACATACGTGCATATCACATACCTGCATCAGCTTATGTGCAACTCCTCAGTTTTCTGGGCACAGAGAGTGCAGAATGATTTGAAATGAAAGTCCCTATCTACATACAGAAATTTGGAAGCTTTGCTTGTGTGAAGAATGGTTAAGACAGAAAAAAAAAAAAAAAAAAAAGAAAAAACAGGCAGAAACCTTCTACTGTACTCTGGCATCTATATGCTTAGCTCCAAATTCAAAATGAGGGAAAAAAAAAAACCAAAACCAAAACAAAAACAAACAAAAAAACCCTTCCAATTCATCTTAATAAGATGACCATAAGTTGGCAAGTCTTTATTTTTATTACTCTCTACTCCAGCATCCTCAGATAGGAGTCAAATTGTTGGCACAGAAACATCCACTTTTCTTGGTCTCATTCCACTGTGCTTCCAGTACTAGCTCGAGGACTCTACACAGGATTAATCTAAAGGGGGAAAAAAAAGCATTAAGCAAAGCAATAAAGATAATTAATCTAAGTTTGAAAGAGATGCTTTCCCCTTCATCTGCCATTCCTTTGCTAGAAATGTGCAAACATTTTTTTTTTATTTTTTTTTTCCCTTTACAGTGGGAGGCTGAGAGGTGTTGCTTGCTTTACTGGAATATAGCTTTCTCCCCACACCCCCATCACCTCCTCTCCACTCTATTTGCCCCAGTCTTAAGGGCTGTCATCAAGGACTGCCTTATATGTTACTGGAGTTCACTGTTGTCTCACGCTAATCTCAGATATCAGCTAAGGCCATCAAATCAACCATATGCAGCTGTGCAGTAAGTCTGGGAGGACTCCACTCCGTTCTAAGTTTTTCATCCTTTTTAATTTTTATCTTTTGGTCTTGTTTTGTTTATGACATATTTATGATCAGCAGGGTTGTGATGAAAAGTCTTTATGTACACACACGCAAAAATCAAGGCTATACTTTTTTATTTTTTTTATTTTTAATGATATTTCATTCCAACAAGCTCTTTCTATCTAGCCAGGGCTCTGCTTAATTAGATATTTAAATGATTGGAGCAATGCTGTTTCTTTAACTTCTAACTGCGACAAGCACATACGAAACATACTGTTGGCGGCATTTAATCAACAGCAGTCAATTTATCATTTTCACAGTTTTAGTGAGTGGTTATGAATCACTAAAATCACAGGTATTGTAGATGCAGCGTTGTGGCACTATCATTAACAAATATACAGTGCACAGAGGGATGACTTGGTAATTGAGTGGGACTAATAAGAATACATCATTTAGCTGTGTGTGACAAACTGTGCCTCAAAACACAAGCATGGAAAATTCACGTTTTGCTTAATAAATAAATTACACAGCCAATGTATTATACATAATTTGTGTCCTCATGGATTTGAATGATATATAATGCATGGTCCAAGTCATTTATTTATTAAGACTAACTATATATATTGTAGGTGGGGAATTTCAAACTCTAGAGTAAGATCTGCATAGGTAACTGTTAGAACTACTGAGTTTGAGCAGCAAATGAGGCTGTGCATATGGGGAACTGCAAACACAGGCAAGAGTTTCTAATGTTATGAGCTCTAGTGTCTTTACAAACTTCACTTTCCACCATTAATTTGAGGGATAAGAGGAGTAAAGTTGAAGTCTTGCTGGAGAGGTTGGTTGTGTGCTGCTTATTCAGTGAAGGAAAACAAAGCATTGCCTCAATAAAAAGAAAATACTGATTGAGGCAAGGAGCATTGCTGCAGTGGCGTAATAATCAACAATTTTCTGTAATGTTTTGGAAGAAGCAGTTTTATACTTGTGGACTTCTAGGCCTGTTGACCAATAAAAAAAAAAAAGTTAGCAAATAAAACAATTTGCTTCTCTTCAGCACCTTGGAGTAACAATAGAGGAATATTTGACCTACAAATACTTTCAGAATCATTTTCAATAGGTGCCTTAATGTTTTTCAACTAAAATGCTCTGCCGCTGATCTATAGGATTTTGTTTCAAGACTTCCAGATTTCTCTGAATTTTTCTGGTGCCTATCAACTCTAAAATATCTGTTTGTTTTCTTCTACCTGGCTGACTGAAGCATAGTATCTTGTAGGACCTTTTTCTAAGTTTAAACATGTTCTAAAAGGTAATCTGTTAAAGAATGTTTTTATTTTTAAAATTGATGCTGTGAATTTCCAATTAAAGGAAAAAATAAGCAGTAAATAAATAGCTCTAACTTGTATTGAATGACTATTAATTCAGGTTCATGTTGTAATGCATACAGAGATTCAACAATTTCCACCTTGAGTTTCCTCTGAAACATTATATATAGACTGCTTAAATCTGCATGTAAACAGGTTTCTACATGGAGACTAGAACCCTTTTTTTTTCTGACATTGGTGGAAAAGGTTGCCATGCTAAAAAGAGTATGCTGTATGAAACCACTGAAAGTAACCTAGGCTAACCAGTCAGAGCGGAAAGTACCAGCTCTGGGAATGCTGTCAAGACTGACTTCTCAGTGGTTAATTAAAAAAAAAAAAAAAATCTTTCTTCTCCTAACTTACACCAAGTCTGTGATTTTGTTGCATTTTTTAATATTTGTAACCAATTTGAAACCTTGCCATGACTTAAAGCTGCAGAAGCTTTATTCAGATCAGAATTTCCTTGGCACTGCAGAGTTGTCTGTTTCCTGTTTGCCCTTTGGAAAAGAAACAAACAAAAACAAGCAAGCAGATGTAACTCTTTCTTTACATCCAGTTTTGGCATAAAATTAAGCTTCCCAAGAGGATATCTTCTTTGAATTTGCTTTGAGTATGTCAAGACTGAGATTCACTCAACAGACAACCTTGAGCTATTGCAGATTTGCAGGCAGTTAATAGATAAAAGTTGATTGTTTCAGGTAAATTTTCTTTCTCTGGGATTTTTTTATGCCTATAATTTAAAGTGAACTGAAAAAAATGAAAAAGTTGGATAGAGAAGAAACAAAACCTTACAGAACCAACTTGCCTCACTGGGCATAGTTTCCCTGTTGAATCTGCAAAACAATGTATGCCAACTTTTGATTTATTCCTGGTAGGAAAATTTCCACAGAGTGTTTAACATTGCCTTGAATGGTTCTTGGTCAGCTGTTACTGAAAGACAAAACTGGTGGCATAATTCTTCACAAAATGAGCACTGGTAGCTGTCAGCTCTCTGTTAAATATCCTTAAATATCATCCTAGGGATATGTTCAGTGCAGGTATTTTCTCATTTTAAAAAAAAATGTTCTTGGTCAATAACTGCGATTACTTTAGCTGAGGCTTTTCACAGCTGAAGGGATCACAGAGACGTGATAACATCCTACCATATAATTGTGCAAAGAGCACCACGTGAGGGGAAGTACCTTAATATCTACCACAATTTTCCCTTCATTTCAAAAGTGAAACCAATTAGAAGTTTAAGCATGTTGATCTATTGTTGAGTATGAGTAAATGGATAATATGAATTTCCTAACTTCCTGGAAAATAAGAGCACATGGCCTTTGGGAATTTCACAGCCTGGTTGTGTTTTGTGTCGGCCCCCAGGTGTCATTGATTTGGTTTCTTAAAGAGGGTTGTACTTTATTTTAAAGTGAGTTTTTAATCTTTCCTATCTGTGGGATCAAGATGAGTTGGTTGTGTAACTGATTTAATTTAAATTCAAATTGAAGCATGAGTATATTTGTCAATAATTCATTACAGACTTTAGCCACTAACTATTCCCTGATTTGTTTTGTCAGTGCTTTTGCATCTTACATTTGGCCCTACTGCACTCTCTTCTTTCTTTCTCTGCTCGAAAGCCACTATAGCTGAAACTTCTAGAGAAATGCTACCAAATAGCAATTATTTTACAGTATTTCACTAGAGGTGCAAGAGCCAAAGTTTTAAATATTCATAGCTCCAAAACACATCAGTGGGAATATCAGATACACTGACCTTTTATTGAAATCAGACTAGTGTTCACATGCAGTGGGGCTGGATGGTGGGTTATGAAAACCTTGCATGCCTTGGCACTGAATATGTCCCATGGTCAAATGACTGCAATTGTCTGTGAAAGTAATGAGTGACAATGTAGCATGGCGGTAAACTTACTTCATCTTCCTTCTTGGTAATTTTTGGACAGCTTTCAGCAGTAGGGTAGGCTGCATCTGTCTGCTTCCTCCCAACTCTACTCAGAGAAATCAGTGAGACTCAGAGTAAGACATGGAATTAATTGCGATGCATCGTCCCCTCTTTTAATGCTTGTAACAAGCCAATGAGCACTGAAAGGACCCTTGGTATAATAATGTGTTTAAAAAAAAAAATACTGATTAAGGCTGCTGGGTAATAAAATGTCCTTGGTATAATTTGAGTCATTTCTCTTCGTGGTTCTATTATTAACCCTACAAGAGCCAGTGCCTGCATTTTGGTGCACTGTCTTGTTAGCCTAGCTTTTCTGATCCCTTAGAATTAAACCTATTCTAACAGGACTGCAAGATAAAAATGCAGGCACAGGGATGGTTAGGCCCCTGCGGTCACTGAGATAAATTAAATAATTTAAATTGACCTAGGGGCCTGTGTGTAGAATAATCCTCCACTTAGATGACCCAGTGATTCTTAACTCATTTCTAAGTCTGTATCCAGTCAATGTGAAAGTGTTAATGTTCCTGTATTACAGTACACTGATTACACTTATCTTTTTCATACCCAATAACCAGAGACAATGATTATATTATTCATAAGATATTTTTACCTGAAGTAATAAAGCATGCAGCTTTAGTTATTATTTCCTAATCCTTTTTTTTTTTTTTTACTGTACCTTTTTCTCCAGCCCCAGGGATAACCTACAATTTATATTAAAAAACATTCTTCTCTTGCACACCTTTTTTTTTTTTTTTTTTAAATCTCTGTCTATGCTAAGCTGGTATAATTGTATCAGCAATGGCATGTTTATGTGAACATTCTTGTACCTTTTGGGGAATACTATCCCTCCAGGGCTGGCTAAAATGTCTTCTCTTTTTAAATTGAAAAATAAAATTGGAGAGGGTTAATGTGGGAGAAAGAGCTTAAATCAGCACATCTTCTCTTACCTTAATCAGGTAATACACAAGATAAAAATAGTCTGACATGTCCACAAACAGTTACTGTGCTGCCCCACCATATGCTGCCCTAGTGTTCCAGATGGACTGAGAATCTGTGAAAGTCATGTTTCATGAGCATTCCCTTCAGGCTCCCAGGAACCTCCAGGACACAGCTGGAGATCTGTATGCACACACCAGTGTGGCAGTGTGGGGGTGCATGTGTGTATGTCTGTCTGTGTGAGAGAAAGAGCATAGATGTTTGGTAGACAACCAGACCAGTTCTAAATAACTCTTGATACAACTAAAGGAAGGGGAGAAGGAGGGAGAAATAAATCCTGTGTTTGACTTCATGTGGCAGACCACGAAAATTTCCACGTGGGATTTCTAGAACTGACTTGCCCTCAGATTCCTGAAGTTGGGAGACTGTCTTCTTTATTTCATTTGTAGGGATGACTCCACATATTATGCTATGGAAATATGGAACAAATGTGCAGGCAAGTGATGCATAGGTCTAATTACTTCCCCAAATAATCAGACAGGAAAATAATTGTTTTCCTGCATCTTTGCTCTCTAGTGCTACTTGCAGTAAAAGTACTTCTAGTCCAAAAGCCGAAGGCAAACAGAAAACTCCCAGTCTTTCTACATGGCCATCAGCAAAACTGGGGGGTTACATTTAAACAAGAACATCCTAGGGTTTCTCTCTCCTGGGAATTTCTGTTGTGCTCTATGGTGCTAATTAGAAGATCTTTCTCTGGCCACAGATATTGGAATATAAGTTCTATTTAACATAGTTATTAAGAGTTGTTTGCTCTGCTAAAATCTACACGTGACTTTGTATTTGCTATAACATGGCTGACTGCCAATCTGTGCATCCCTGGGTGTATGTGGAAAAGAGCTTGTGCCAGCTCTTTGTGCACCCCTACTTCTTTAGATGCTGTAGCAGCCCCCTGTGCTCATCCTGCAGGTGGCCCAAGGAGGTCTGCTCTTCACACAGTAGGACCTTTTCCTTTTGTTGTTTTTTTCCTCTTTCCCACACGTGAGCACGTGGACCCTGTTTTTGTGTTGCAGCAGGAGGGCAGCAAGTCAGGGGAAGGTGTGCTTCTCTATCCACATTCCTCTCCCAGATATGCTGCACGGCAAGGCAAGTGAAACCCCAGTCTTATCCTAGATGGTTGCATGCATAGGCATGGCAGTGAGGAATGCTCAGTTGCTGCTGTACTTAAGGGTGTTTTAAAATATATGGCTACCTCCCCCTTTCATCATAGGTCTGAAGTTATAGGCAGAGAGCTGTCTGTAGAAGACCACAGGCATGGTAAGAAGCTGTCCACCTCTTTCACTATAGTTAAGTGTATGGTTATTTCCTATGATATGCTCTTGTGCTGTGTCATTTTCAGGAAACTAGTGAACCCCATTGATGGCCATGACATTAAATTAAGCTTGAGCTAATTGAAATTTCATGGCCAAGAATAAGCCTTTTGTTGAAAAATTCCCAGCCAACTATATTCTTAAACAGTACCATAATGTAGAAAAACATGCAGTTGTTGAGTGACTCGGTGCCAGCCCTTACCACTCTATGTACAGTCTGGCCTTTTCAAATGACAGTGTTTTTACAGCTGATGTTAACCCAAAGGCAAAATACAACATAAGTTCTCTGTATTATGCAGATAATCAGTGATGTTTGCAAGGTTATGTTCAACATGGGTGGCCTAATTGACCATCGCAATTTTCTGTATAAACTGCAGAACAAAACTGTGAAAAACAGCCCTGGAAGATATTCTTCTGAAAGCAATGCATTGCATCTCCAAATTAAAAAATAGAACAAGTCTATTAAAACACATCTTTTGTAACAACCACCTGCAGCTTCTGTTGTGCAGAGGTGCTCACAAGGCCCTTATTTGTGAATGGAAAGTGACTCCCTGGCTTTTGTAGGTAAAAATGCTTCTGTGCGCAGAGAATTTATATATTGCTGCTTGGCAGTGAGCCCACAGTTCCAAATTTGCACTAGAGGTAACTGAGTTTAATTGGGTTACGAGTGGTAGTGACAGAGCTGTGCACGTCCTGAGGCCTCTCTTTCTCTGTGAGGATGGTGCTGGCAGCAGCGGTGGCCACTGGATGGCTTCTCACCCTCCTCAGGGGAAAAACAGCCCAAAGAAAGAAGAAGAAAGCATCCTAAACAAGCTCTTGTTCAGAGCTAGGAGGGGGAAAAGGGAAAAAACTCAGTGAAGGACATAGAGGCTGATGAGACAGTGCTGCATGTTGATATTTATTTTGGCTACCATGGCCCTGAGGCACTGCCGGCTCTGCCTGTCCCTGCCTGGTCCCTGTGTCTCCCACATGGCCCAGGCCGCCATGTCAGCCCTCGGGCCCCAGCAAGGCCCCAGCAGGGCTGGCCTCCAGTTACCCACAGCCCTGCCCTGTCTGATGGGCCCTGCCCTGCCAGGCCTAGCTGCGGGTCTGCCTCCAGGCTTGGCCTTGGCCTCTCTCCTTCCCCAGGAGGGTGCCCAGTGCCTGGGACTGGGGCTGCTCTGGTGTCCCCAGCTGCTCTGATCCTGGTGGGGTGGTGGAATGGGGATGGGTTGCCAGGCCCTTCTCTGATGGACCCTGTGGGGAGCCCCTGCTGCCCCGACACACCAGTTAATTTATCTTTAATTCTGTGCAAAATCAACACATGCTGTTATGCAGATATTAGGAGTTGACACAGGAGCTGAAAGGTAATATCCTGGCCATTTGTTTTCTGTAACTTGATCATATAAACAGGGATATTATTTTAAAACAAAACAAAAAAGCAAACAAACAAACAAACAAATACAAAAAAAAATGCAATTTTCCATTTGTTCTCATCAGAGAGGAAAAGGCCTTGGCCTCATCTACAGCAAGCTTCACCCCCCTGTAAGGCACTGTAGCCTTCGCCTTCCTCCCATCCTTCCAGGGGTATAAATTAATATCTCATCATTGACCATAATATGCCCTGTAACTGTGTTTATTATTACTGCATATTTTAGACAGGTGGTAAATATTGGCACTTTTTATTATGCTGATAAACAATGTCGGACTGCCAGGTAAAATGTGTTGTCAGGAGTGATTTCTCACCTCCCTGTAGCCGCCTGTGGATTTCTCCCTGGGCTCACATAGTCAAAACCTGGCATGCGGAGGCCTCTTGCCAGGCTCCTCCTGCACATCCTTCCTCATGCCAGGCTCCATGGCAGGAGGGGGGACAAGGAGGCTTCCCCCAACCCTTTTGCATGGACATTTTCGACCAAGTTAAGGCAACAGTAATGCATAACACCAAGAGTGATGAATACAAATACACTCCTCTTCCCTGCCTCCAGTCCTTGCTATCCTCATGAACTCGCCTTCTCCATAGCATCCTTTTCATTTACTCTGAAACTAAGAAAGGCTTTTGTCTTTTCTAAGAGTTAGAAAGCAGTGATTGTTAAAGACTGTTGTGTTAAGAGGGGAAGGTTTTCTTGTTATTTAATCCCATTCCCCCCCTGTAAATGTGGTGTTTTAATAAATGGGGGTACATCTGTTTCTGAATCTGTGCCTTCAGGAGACCTAGAGTGGAAGCCTGGGGTGGAGTGGCCAGGATACACAGATATATTTGGCTATTTAGAGAAAATTCTTAGGCACACACACTCCTTACATGATGCTGCCTGACATGTATCAAGTTCACACATAGTACTCACACATACGTGATATTGCCTCACGTGTATAGAATCCTTTCTCGAGTGTCTTTTAATCCCTCTTCTTAAAGAATTGCATATATTTACTGGCTTTGCTGCTCAGACACCTTGTAGCATGCCACAGAAGGTGTGTGCAGCTGTGCAGTATGTCTGTGGTGAGTGCTGCAGGGAGGTACCTGAGTGAAGTTCAGGCAACTGGGAGCAAATTCACCTTGATTGTGCTGGTGACACTAACATGATTATATTGCTTCCAGTTCATAAATTAGCTTACATATGTTTCCAAAGCATGCATCCTATATATAAGTTTACAGTGTCCTATCTGGCAAAAACAGCAGCCATTTTTCCTGTGCAACCCACGTGTTCAACTAAGAGATGAATGTAAAGAATTTTTTGCAACTTATTTGTAGGCCCAGTTTTATCACACCTGTAAATCATACGCACTAAGTGAAAAACTGATATTAAAAGAATATTGGTTTACAACTTTACAGAAACACTTAGAAGTTAGTAAATACCAGAGCTTGTGTTCATGAATCTTCTTTCATTAGATCACTTGTGCATATGCAGTAATTCATTACTGAAGCATGACATTTTTTTCCTTCCTTTACACGTTGAATATGACTTCTTTAATGAAACAGGCTGAGATGTCGTGAATGAGTTAAAAGGTCACAGGAAGGAGATGTTGGTATGTGATAACTGACTCGTTTGGACTTGTCTTAACAAGACAGATTTTGGTTTTCATGGGGGGAAACCAGTATTTTATTTCTTCTGGAAGGGCAAATAAAACTTTTCTTCATGTTCATTAGGAAATGGTTGAGCAACTTGGAATTAATGAAATGTTATAGATGGAATCAAATGTTAATTTTATCTGCTGCAAGTATTTGTGTTGCATTTTAGATTTCGTTAATCAGATATATACCATCTACAGTCACTGTTCAGGTGGGTAGAGGAGAAGATACGTGAAAGACAGCAAGACTTAGAAACAAAACCTAAAGTCTCAGAGTTCCTTTCCTTTCCCTATAGGCTGCTGCTGTGAAGTTTGAAGGGTGTCATGTAACCAGTCTCTCTGGCGTTATCACATGGAACACTTAATTCCCAGGTTGCTTTGTGTTGTTTGAAGATTATTTATTTAATTTTTTTTTTTTTGCAGAGGACTTTGTTTTGCATTTTTTTCCAACCACTTTTATTTCAGCCACTACTGTTGTGGTAGCTATGAAGTTTACAAGAACCAATACTTTGGAAAAAAAAAAATAAATTGTAGCGTATGAAGTATAATACTGAGAAAGGGACAATGCAGCAGTTCATGTGGACTCCTGTCCTAGGTGCATCTCCTTTGGTAACGCTGTACAAGTCATGCTGAATGAAGTGAGGCAAAAGAAAGGGCATGGCAACAGGTTTAGGGTGGGTAATGTATGTATGTATGTATTAAATAGTCTGTTTAGTGGAGATTTCCTGGGCCTGTAAGCCTTTGTTCCAGAAGTAAAGCTACCTACTCAATTGATCACAAATATGGTGAGATGCTTATGCCATGTGATGTGCTAATTAAAAACCTAGAAATTAAATCCAGTCTTAACTCTTAGATCTGATCATTACTGGGGGAATTCTGCATTGTGATCCATCTGGACATGCTGCCTGCTTTGGGGAGAAGGAGGGACTGCTCTGTGCTTCCACTACATCACCTCATAGTACATGTCCATTGGTATTATGGAAACATTCTGGTGAGGGATGCAGTACCCTGAATGTGGAATTATCTGATAACTGGGTGGCTAAAAGCTAGATCTGGGTTTTGATGCCAGCGGCCATCTCTATTTAAAATGCAAGATAAATTAATCTCTCCCCCCAACACTATCAGAATCCCGCAGATGGTGTTATTATAAATAAGTTCAGTTTATCTAAAAGTATTAGCATTTAACTCTAGGAGGAATGTATGGTTCAGATCTTTATAGATGCTACGGGTTCCTTTTGCCTCCAGCAGGATGAATATACAAAATAACACAAACAACAACAAAAAACCTCAAACACCCCCTCCAAACAACAACCAAAAAAAAAAAAACAACAAAGAATCCCACCTTGTTTTGTTGGCATTTACAATGTCTTCTAGTCCATTATTTATGAATATTTAGCTGAGCAACTGAAGTTATTAAAGAAAAAAAGTGTTTTTCATAAGAGTACAAATAAAATTCACAAGTCTTTTAGGCTAAAGCCTCCATCCTCATTACCATAGATTGATAATTTAACTGGATGTAGAGAACGAGCTTGTTGCAGAGGAACATAGGGGTTAAGAAATCATTTTAAGGATGAGGAGTTGGTAGGTGGTTTGGGCGAAGGTGGTGTTGGTAATGAAAAAACCTCCTGAAAGAAACCAAGCTCCAATCAATTTTTAGACATTTCTGTAAAGAAAATGAGGTAATCCAATCAAGGAATGCAAACAGAGCCATTTGGTTAGATGACCAATTACACTGGGGCAACAGTGACTCATTAATATTTGTGCCATATGTTTATGAAGAATCCAAGGGGTACATTAAGCAAACTTGAAGCAACTGGGACTTAACAGGTAACTCATGGAGAGAAAAAAAGGCCTAGAAAAATGATTAACTTTATTCACTGGGAATGGTATGCTTCCCTTTCCAAACAAAGTCATACTCAATGTCCTTGTTCTGTTTATATTAATGGTGGGCTTTGTCTCAGTGTCTACATTTTGCTCTGAATCATTTTGGATAACTCAGGTTGATGAGCTTTCTGTTTTCCCTTGAAATGTAATGTGTTTCCTAAATGAAAGGAAATGTAAAGCTCTTTACATTTAAGCAGTCATTAATTAACTTGCAACAACCTAGTTGCACCAAGGGACTGTGTTAAAAATAGACATCAAAGTCAATGACAACTTTGACTAACTTTTCTGTTTTTTGTCACTAAAGCACTTAACTGTATTTAATTGAACTGGCTACCTGAAGTCATAATGATGTAGTATCATATATTAAGACCAGTCAAATTTCTTGTTGGTCATATGCTTATTGCTGTCGTAGTCCACTTCATATTTAATGCCGTGTAATGCACTTCCACTCCAGGTCTCAAACCAATTCTGAGAAGCATTGTGTTATAGAAAAGCCCTGTGCTGAGCATAGCTTTAGGGATGGGAAAACTAGTTTCATTGTTCCTGGTAGTTTGCTTCCCCTTTGGAGCAGAAACTACTGAGCTGAAGAAACTGAAGCTCAAACAGTACTTACTGTCAAGGTGTTTCGCATGGCCACAGAGTTTGCTGTTCAGAGAGACAGAGGGTCAGAGATGGCTCAAGGGTGTACAGAGCCTTTTATCAAGGGAAAATTCTCTGTTATGGATAATCCAAATTCAAATGTTGACGTTGAAAGTAGAAATCAGGAAAGCAATACTGTTTCAGGGATTTATGCTTTTGTTTGCTACCGTTGTAACTTTGGGAGGGAGAGAAACTATGTGACTAAATGTCTCTTTAGATATTTATGTCTGACATTAATACTCAGAGCTCTTCTCTGGTTCTGGAGATACCTTTAGATTTCTTATGTAGATTCTTGGCTATTTCTGTTATTGACTGTATGCAAAATCAGCTGTCTTGATAGTGTGAAGGCACTTTGGGCTCTTCCTGTGCCTAAGCCCAATCGGACTAACATGCTATATCTGCAACTAGGATTTAATATGGTAGTCATGCTTTGAAAGCATTAAACTGCTCAGAAAATATAATATGGAGGTAATTATACCAAACTCTTATGGCTTAATTAATGTAGGATATTTAGAGCAGCCAACTGGGATGTGGGAGAGTCAAACCCCACTCTTGCAAAGGAATGATTTGAGCTTGGATTTCTTATTTGTTTCTTGGACATCCATGCTCCAAGGAGAGTTACATGGCTGCATATCCCAAGGGGAAAGAAATGCCAAGCTTCAATACTGTCTGAAAAGCAGGTTTAATGCCACTTCTTTTGCTTATGGGCAAAAATCCCTCGAGCTCTCTTAGTTTTTTTGGCTGACAATGCTAGCTTCTTTGAATTCCATCTGTAGGCAACTACTGACACCTGACCTGTAGCTGGCATTTGCATTAGGTGCCAAGATATCTGAAAGCTAGACTACTGAGTCTCACCCCTCTTACAAGTCTATCTCAGTTTGCTTTTTGCCTAGAATTAGTAAATGCCACAGAAGCCTTCAATGGGCTTCATGTTTTTTTGGACTACTTCTCTTTTTCCTTTACTGCAGACTCTCTCTGTTCTAAAACTATTTCACAGTCTAACAGACTTTACTCCTAGGAAACCTTTTCAGGGAATCAGTCTACATTTTTGTTTCTTCTTGAAGTGAAATAATACATCACCATACCTAGGGTTTTGTATCCTCATCCCAGCCTCATTACTGTAAATTTTTTCCTACCCTAAAGAATAATGCCTTAGTGTTGACACACTTCAATCCACCAGATGTCAGCTGTTAAGACCTTCTGCAAAGTGAGATCATGCTCTTCCAGGCCTGTTGTGTGAGTCAGCTGAAAGGACTCTGCAGTGCTGGTGGGGAGGGGAGGAGTGCCTTATTTTCATTCTGCGACAAAGTTGTTTTCTTCCTAATTAAGACAGTGGAAAATTTTACTTTGTCTTCATTGTTACAAAGTAGAGGACACAAAAAGAGAAAGTTGATTAGAACCTTCTACATACAGCCTGCCAAATAAGCAAAAGGTAAATTTTTTCTTTTAAATGTATCTTAATTTTCTTCATGTTCCTGTAAAACAGTGGAAGCTGAAGTAAAAAGATGAGCCACTAACAAATAATGGGATTTTATCATTGTTCATAAAGAACAATATATTGATTGATTATTTTTGGTTTATATAAAGGCAGTCGACTGAAACTTCAGACACAACAGCAATCATTATAAAATACAGAGACTTTAATAGCTCAGCGTCTGAAAAAGTACTCCAGCAGAAAGTTCCATAGTGCCTCAGTCTGCCTCCATAGCCTCCTCAGGAAAAGCCAAGAACAACAGCAAGGTTTTGCAGCACGACTTGAAGGTCAATAAATCTTGGCTCTGCTAAACTAAGGAGGGAAATAAAAAGTCTGGAACCAGGAACCCCTCAATTAGAGAGTCCTGTGGCTGTGCTTCCTCCCAGGTAACTCAGGGGTCTATCATTCAAGACAATTCAACTGAAAAGATGCCTGGGTGGCTAAAGCTGCCCAGATCCAAATCTTTTAGGACTGGCTGACTGGGGCTGAACGAGGAGGCAACAATGATTGCAGAGGCATGTGTTGTGTGCACTAGCAGCACCAGTTCTCAGTATGGAGCTGTGCTGGGTTAGGGGCTGATTGTGATCAGCAGAGCAAATCTGAAACAGAAAGTTTTTTGGTCAGCAAAATTTTGGGGTTCACAGGGTTTCTGAACAGCAAAATGGGCACTGCTGTTAAGAAGGCCCTCTCTCAGACCACCAAACAGACTAAAAATAGTTCTCTAAAATTCAGGCAGTCTACTGCAGTCAGGTAGACTGTGTGCTCCCTGCATCACTGTCGTGCACAACCCAAATCATCTTTCTTACACAGCATTCCCATTTACACAGCACATAGAAGTGGAGATGGTAGAAAACTTTGTAGGACGGGGCAAGATGAGACTTCTTTGGGTTGGAGAACAGTCATCAGTTGCTAGTGATTTACTGGCACGGCTGGAGCAGAGGTAGGCAAAACTGCATGAGCAATTCTATCTGCTGCCCTGGAGGCCTTGAGAGTTCTCCACTTCAGAGCTCCAGGTTGGTGGCAAAGTCTGTTCTACTGTGTTTACAGCAAGCTCTTTTTTTTTTTTTGCACACACAGTATTTCCCCCACAAAACCAACATATTAACTCAGATGGGATCAGTTTTTGTCTGAACTATTGGGGAAGAGTGCACATTTAGAACAGCTGCAGATGAATGAAATGCTATCTGGAAATGGTCAGGCAACAGTCCAAACTAACATTAGAACAACAGAGAGGGTGAAGCAAAGTGATTTTATTTTTTTTTTCTTGCTGAATCAATAGCTCTGCCCAAGTTAACTTCAAGGTGTTGCTTACTTCATTGCTGTGCATCACATAATTAATTTTTTCTGCATTTGGAGATCCAATTTGTGCAGCAGGCTTCCCACTGAGGCTTCACCTAGGTTTTAGTTTAATTTAGCTAGAGAGTTGGTGTTTTTTGTGTGTGCTTGCTTCCCCTCCCTATGCTTCTAAATCTAACTCCTCATCGACAAAACAAGGAAGCATTGCGGTTAAAAGCCTAATGGAGAAGCTGGCTCCGATACTCAGTATTCTCACCCCCCCGAGAAATCTTGGAAATGGTGCATGTCTACGGTAACTAATGCAACGTCTGCAATGATAAATTTATTCCTTCATTTGCGAGCAAAACTGATGCACATTGCTGGGTCTTGATGACCTCTGCATTTTTTTTCTGACAGTTTCCCCCCCTGTTTGCATAACATTGTGCAAGTTTGGAAACAACTTAGGGCTTTTCAGGACTAAAGGATTCAAGTAGTCACATCTCCAGCTTTTCTGTACTTTGAGTATTATTTGACTCAAACAAACAAGAAAAAGAAATCTATTATACACTGCTCTGTATGGAAATGATTTGAGATACTCAGCAGTCTTGCTTCAAACTCTTTCCTTAAAAAGGTAAGTAACTACTGCTCCACTCAGCCTCAGATTTCCATCAGAAAAGGCTGGATTAAAAAGCCAAGGCACTGGAAAATAAGGTAGGTAGATGTGGGCAATACATTAGCTGGAAAAACTTTGTTAGCTATCATGCCCCATGCTGGTGTGTATTTTTATTTGTTGCAAAATAGCATAGCTTGAATGTTATTACTGCACATTAAAGAACGTTTCTCTTACAATTATGGAATAAAAAGAAGTGCTTACACCTTACCTACCAAATGTTCACTTTGTACACACAAGGATTTATTTTTTGTAACCTTCTTCGTTTAAAACCAAAACAAAACAAAAAGCCTGCAAACAGGCCACATTGTTTTTCAGGTTCCTGGTACCTTGTAATTTCAAGGTGCCAATGAAAAAGGAAAAAAAGAAACCCACATCATAAAATCTACTTTTAATTAGAATACCTTTTGCTATTTTGAGTAAAAACACTGAAATTGAGTAAAGGGTCAAAATATTTTTCAGCTTAATTAGAGACTTGGTGATTGAGGAACTGAAGAGTTCTGTCCTTTTTAAGAGCATTTAGGACACCCTGAAAGAGTATGGGGAGGGAGTTCCTTGGGTCAGCAGACCTGCATTCATTCTGTTGTAGGCAATCGCATCAATAATAAATTCAACCAGTCTCACATGAAAGCTAGTTTTGATTTTGCCGCCACTACTCCTATTACAATTTTTTTTCAAGCTCTTCTTTTTTTTTTTTTTAACAGCAAGAGAGCAATTAATGGCAGATTCTGCAAATTGAATGACTTCCATCTTTGGCACAGAGAATACTACGTAAGGAGCATAAGTTATTAATGATAATATGTGGCTGTTACCTAAGACATCTTCACCAGTAGATCTTCGAGTTCTTTAAAAATGAAGTAACTCTCAGGGTCTCCATTTTGTGTATGGGGAGTAAGAGCTTTGAGGAAGGAGGTGATGTACTCAAGGTCATCTCAGCCAACCAACAGCAGAGCTGGGATTAGAGGCAAGTCTGTGCAGTTCCAGGCCACTACATTATCCAGTAGATGACACTGACTTCCCCTAAGGTTAGAAAGGGATCCCTCAGTTGGCGATAAAACAGCGATAACTACTGCAGGCAGGATTTTTGAAAGAACCTTGGGGCTTAAAATGCATGTCTCCCAGATGCAGCAGTGCACAGGTGTCATGAGCTCACTCCAAAAATCCCAAAATATTCTATTGTGTTTAATTTTTTTCTGAAAGCTGCTAACTGGAACAATTCTGTCTCTCAGCCCCATTTGTATTAAATGTATATACATAGAAGATGATGCTCTGCCCCCTTTTTGAGGCCATTCAACTAAGTTATAATTAGAGATTTGCTGTTGCAGCAGAGAAACAGATAGTTGCAATACCTCCTCAGCTGAGCTACGCTGAACTAAGAGCAGCACAGACACAGAGATGATTCCTTCTGGAAATTGTTTACTTCCTGAACAGAGGAGTCCAAAGGTGGCAGTGAGGCACAGAAAAATGATATGACTTGTGTCATCTGTAAAGGACTTGGAACAGACCCGAGCAGTTTCTGCTCCGTGACTCGGCTGCAAGCCTTCCTCAGGGAGCATGTTTCTGTGTGGTTTTACACTTGCAGTTTTAGGAGCATTTAAGACCAGATATTTAAACCCTCTTTTGTGCTCGTAGTTTGAAGATAAATGCAATCCAGGCTTGATTTTGCCTCCTTAGGTCTCTGTAGGTGCAGGTTGGGGCATGTGGGTCTTTAAATAAGCATGTTAAACAAGCACTTTCACTTCAGATTGAAGGGTTGGATGCCAAAGCTACTCTGGCAACAACTTCACACCAGGGGTTGGGCTCTTATCCATGACCAAGCAGCTCATTGTTGGACAGTGCAATTCTCCCAGGTGAGTGGATGGCAACTGGATGGGGAAGGTGGGAGCTGCCCGGCTGCTGCTGTGGGGTGCCCAGGGCTTGCCCAGTGGCTGAGCCCACTGGGGCCTCCAGCAGGTCACTCCCTGCTTGTATGAGGTCAGTCAACTCCTGCCATGGCAATCTTAATTACCGTTGACAGAAAGCAATCAGAGAAGGGGAACCACATTCTCAGTTGAAAGCCAAACTCCCTTCCCAAGGTCTCCTCTTCTGAGGTCAGTATTGCTCTGCTTTGACCTATGTCCTATAAGAACATCCGTGCTCTTGCTGGAAGAGCAGATTGCAGGATGGACAACACAGTCAATGTCTGGCTTTCATCTCATTCACTTAGTTGCCTTTTTTTAAAAAAGAATATATAAAAAAAACCCTTGTTTGTAATTTTTAACTGTAATGGTCACCACACTGATGGATGTGGAAAGCCTAGTTTTATACTAGCCATGCTGCATAGTTTGAAACTAGCAAGGAGCCATAGTTTCTAAATAGCACAGTTTCACTGCCCTCACTACTGTGGCTTCCAGCAACAGTAGCTTCCAGTAGTATTCTGTTTATTCACACGGTTTTGATCTGTCCTGTATCATAGTGATATCACAGCCACTGAACAGCAGGTAGCCGTGTACCTTGGATATCAGGGTGAACACAGAAACAAAGACACAGTTGTACACACAGATGCGCACACACACACACACAGGTACACATATATTTCTGTTTAAAATAAACAGAAGTCACTTGTCTATGGCTTTGAAACTTCTGCATAAGCAGGTATACCAGCCGAGTCCAAGCTTGTTTCTTTCTTAAAGCAATGTCAGAGCACAAAAGGAAAGATATTGTAAGAGTACTACTGTTCTGCACTGGGGTTTAAAAACAGCCATTGTATTGAGAAAAGAAATGTTCTAGAAGAGCTTCCAGATCTTTATGCTCTTGTGCTGAAAGATGCATATCATTAATAGAAAACTAAAGCTTTTTGCATTTAAATCTAAACCTTATTTTTAAAATGTTTGCATCTAAACATTCCCTTTCAATGTCTTTAGTTTGTGGTGTTTCAAAATCCTGAGACTGGACTGAAATCTTCCATCATGTTCTCATTTGTAATTAAAATATTGCCCTACATATGGTGATGTACTTGTAGCTTTGGTCTGTTTCCAAATTTTAATTGCCTCTCAGATTACCAAATCTCAGTCTTTCTGTATAATTTAATGTATAGAATTCAGTAAATGGTAAGATATGGTTAAAATTAAGAAGAAACTTACCTTGAATTACAATTAAGCCATTTTTCTATTCAAAAAGTGTCCATGACCAGACAGTGATGCACTGAAGTCTATTGATTATTTCAGGGAACTCTAGCACTATATCTGTAGTGTTTTGAAGTCTGATGTCCATTATCATTTCCACCAGCAACGTTCATCCAGTTGTGCAGAGAGCTAAAAGGAAAGGACAACTAGGGGGACTGGAGCCAAACATCTTCAAAGACAAAGTCATATTTTTAGATTTTCAATATTCAACTACAGGTTTTACAAATACATCAATAATCTAGTGAGTGACAGAAATGCTATAATTAATATGCAATATCTAAAATTAAAATTAAATTTGGCTTATCTATGTGACAGTGAATTACTCCTAATGTCATTTTCCAAGAAATATGTGAAAGGAGAATTTATAGTAGAAAGTCCACACTGTTTTGTAAGGAAAACAGATGTTCATTAATAAACAGGCTGACCACGGAGCACTGGAACTACCATCTGGATGGGATGTTGTACTTTTTTTTTTCTTTTTCCTTTTTAACAATTTATTCAGGAAAGTTCTGGTAAGGATCAGGTGATTCTGATTTATTTATTTATTTATTTAAATAGCATGGTTGGATATATGTTAATCCTCTTTTCTGTCCTCCATATAATTTCTCTCTTCATAACCTTAAACAACACAATAAAAACAGTGAGCCATAAAGTATTCCAGAAAGTTCTGGAAAAAAAAAAAAAGTCATGTGTAGTGGTATCTCTTATTTCTCACTGCAAAGCTGGAGGTGGTGTATGATGTTCTCTACATTTTTTATGCCTCAGCTATTGTACATGGAGAATGCTGCGTGCATGCTTGTGCTCTTTATGGCTGGGTTGCAGCAGCATCTAGAAATATGAAGCAGAATCAGATCCTACCTATGCTCTGTTCTGCACCTGTGTGTAAGGAAAGGTTGTCCTAAACCCTGCAGAATTTGCCACCCAAAACTGCCCTCCTGTATGCAGTGAACACAGTGATGTCTGTGGCTTACAGACTAACTCTGTTACTAGTGACATGGAAGTGCCTTTTTGGTGGACAACATGTTAATTTGTGTTGTGTAGGATCTTTGCACGTATGATAACGTACTACTATCCTTATTTTAGATATGTTGAAATGAACCTTAAGATAAAGCAAAGAATTAAAAGCTGAATGTCCTTATTCCTGTATGAGAGTGTTGGTGTAGAATGATGCTTTCCATTTCTATCTCAGTGTATAATTTTGTAAGGCCTTCTGGGGGTCTTTGCTTCTGTTCGCCCACCTGTAAAATAGGTATAGAAAGGTTTACCTTTTGGCATGCAGTAAGTCCTCAGCTTGCTGTAGGGCTCTTTGAGATTCTGGGGTAAAAGAGTGGAATGTTTTATCACACAGCACCAATGTTTCTACAATATTTTTTGCGACTGATGCAAGGGAGTAACACTACACGTTAGATCAAGCAAGGTGCTCTAGATGTCAGATAATTACAAGCACTTACTAAGTAATTAAGGTGCTTGGACTTCACTTAATGTTTGTATACCTTCCCTGGTCTGTTTTACTGCACGCTATCAAGACTCCTAAATACATTCTTGGAAACCAAAACAAGAAATGACTTGATATTAAGTATGTTACCTATTCTGTAGTCACTACTGGCTGCCAACAATTCATCAGCATACCGCTTATTAATTTTCTGCAATGTACTGTTTATTGATATTGCTTTTATTGTGGTACCTCACCTCAGCCATGAAGGGAGGACGTGCACCTTCATCTTGGGCTAATGGCATTGCTGCCAATGCTGCAGGGAGGCTGAAGAGCAATGTGACTAATAAAACACAACCAATAAAAATATGAAGGAAAAAATGTCCCTACTAGTAAGAAATGCATATTCCAAGTGCTTGCAGAGTGCCTGGAGCTGTTAATCATCACTCCATGGGCACCCCTAAACAACTCTAAACAACAGTTAGGAAAGGATCAGATGGCTGTTTAGGGGACTCAGTAGAGTGGTATTTGTTTGACTGGCAGGTAGCCATGCTTGTAAGGTGCACTGTGAATAACAACATTTGCTGGAACAAGAAGATGAGGGCTTTTACTCATACATTGTCTTTAGGACTGTTTTCCTCTTTGTGTGGGGAGATGAAGGAGAAGCTGGGTTTAAAGAGTGCTGGCTCATCGCAGACAGCAGTGGGGTCTGCCGAGTGGCACGCTGAAAAGGGCAAGCTGGAAACAACTGCTCTGAGCAGTTTACCTACGCCAGCTTCTCCTGAGGGAAAAAGAAATATCTGCTTGTGCCACTGATTAATAGTTCTTTCCTTCCTGTTTCTTGCCTGCATTTGTCATGGAGGAAGCTAGTGAACATCCTTTCCCCTCTCCAAGTGCATATGCAAACTTTCCTCTCATCACCCACCCATTAATCACTTTTGTTACATGGCTTTCTCCTCCTCCCCTACCTCCTGCCATTCCTTCCCCCTGGCCACTCCTGCTGAGGGGCCATGGTACCAGGAGCTGCTGCATGCAAGGTGCCCTGTGGGTGGCTGGGGCATCTCATCTCCTGCAGCTGGACATGCCACCATCCACCTGCCTAGGAGGCTGAGGTCTGCTGGCGGGCTGGCTTTCCAACCTGGCTCCACAGCTCTCTGGCACTGCGGGGCTGACTTGGCCAGTGTCTATCATTTTGCAGGAAGTAAAAAATTGCAGGTAACTATCATCAGTCATTCATTATCAGCCCCTCTCAGCCTGCCCCTGGGCAAAGTCTTCTCCTCTGCTTGCCTCCCTCTTGCTGATTGCTCCCTTATTTATTTATATATTTATTTTTGCCAGAACTTTGCCACTCTTGGAAGGCGAAGCTGGCTGATGATGCTAGAGCACAGCTGGCCAAGACCTAGTCCTCCTTAACAATCACAAAAAACTTGGGTTTACTCCTGGTGATCCACTTGTTTTGAGTTACTTGGACAGGAAGCTGTGGAATAGCCTGTAATGTCTGAGTTTTAGCAAGAGACGTGAACACACGTTGGCATGGCCTTCAGCAGGGACCAGTGATCTGAGCACACTCCTGAGATTCCTGGTGAGATCTCACAGCATGAGCTGAAGTCCATGCCCAGAGGTCTGCGATTATTCATGCCAGCTAGGAGCCTGTCTGTGCTATAACTGTGCCTTTGGTGGCATAAAGCTATGGTGGGGACACGAGATTGTTAGATTTTACCTAAGTTCAAATAAGCAGCAAGACTGGAGTGTTTTAAGTGCTTCTGAGGGAGAAGTGAATTTTTAAAAAGATCAGTGATTCCAGTTCACATAAGCATCCAGAGGCTTGGAGACTCAGCCAAACTTCTGTGAATTACAAATACCGAGGGATTAGGCTTTCCTGATACTTTTTTCCTAATGCTTCCTGGTTCGAGGGAGGTTTTTTGGCAGATATTTCTCAATGTTGCTTCACAGGTCCAAAACCATTGGGAGCTCTCATATGGGAAGACAAAGTAATTTTTAAATATTGTGTTTAGTAGCTCTGTTCCAAGTGAGAATAAATAATGTAGTGTTTAAATTACAACAGCAAAGACCATTGCCTTTGCCTTAGGATTCTCACTGTTGTTAGTAAAGGCAAGGCTCTAGACCTAGGGCTCAGAAATTTCTTGGTGCCCTTGTCTAGCTGATGAAACTTCATCCACCTCTCCAGAACTGCAGCAGCTTCGTTGCCAGACCCTGGAAGCAGTAAAGGTACCCATTGTGTGTCTCTGATACATACAGTCCCTGCCTCAGACTGCCTGAATTTCTGCTGATGGATGATCATAAAGCTAACTGGGTCCTGGTCGTGAAGCTATCTGGCTGCAGCAGGAATCTCAAAGTAGTTTCCTCCAGACTGACTTGTCTTGAGGGTGACAGAGAAGGCAAACACTAGAGTTGCTTAGCATAATAGTCTGCCTGTAAGTTTGTGTGTGTGTATCTTTGAGATCAGGGTAGGACTGTGCTCAGAGCCTGCATGTGACTGGGAGGTGGTAAATGAGGCTGCATTTGCAGGTAAGAAATGTTCATGTTTCCTCTTCCCCTCTGCAGAGTTGGGTCAGGGGATAATGCTGCTTTCTGCTCAGTCAGTGCCATGTAGTCTACGTATGCAGTCTGTTTTCCCCCTATATTTAGCACCAGGTAGCATAAGAGAGTCCTTGAACACATGCGACAGACAGAATGTGATCCTTGCAAACTACATGGCGCAGGGAGCCATGGGGTAGTAGTTTCACTAGCAAGCTACACATGAACTACCATGTCTAAAAGCAAGGATTACCTGTTTTGACAATCCTGCCTAGGACAGGAGGAACTACTGAGATCTGTATAGTCAGAAACAATGGTGCTTCTTTATGGGGTGTCCTTTAAGGATGGTAGGGGGTGAAGGAACCCCTACCCAGCTCAGCAGGGTCTTTCGCATTAGCACAATAAAAAAAATAAATAAATAAAAAAAAGAAAAGCTGAAAAAAAAAGCTGGAAAAAAGGATAGAAAAGTGTTTAGCCTTTTTGAGGATCTTGCTCTATGTGCCTAATTTTCATGTATCTCATGGGAAAAAAAAAAAAAGTCTTTAAGAGTGGGATTTTCAAAACTGTCTCTGCTTACCTGCATTATTATGCTCCTAATTCCCTTTGAAAATTGGACCATTTCTAGATATGGATGTTTCCACAGTTTTGAATCTCTAACTGCTGCTGTTTTGTAGTTTCTAGTTTCTAGTACCTAACCTGAAAGTTGCTGTTTTGAGACACATGAAATAGGCTTGCTGGGCCCTAGTTTCAGGCCAAAGCTTAACGCTTAAGACAATGAAGTTCAAGCCTAGCTTCCCTCTTTGTCACCCAGAATAACCAGTAATGATGATGATAAAAAGAGAACAGACACATACTTGTCTCTGCAGCAATAATGATGGAACATCTGTATGGCTGACATAAAAAGAGAAGATCTCAAAAGTCAGTCCTTTGACAAAAGTGAGATAGACCTTTTCCTGTGCATTTCAGGTGTGAAACAGAAAATGAGAAGTAAATGCCTTGCCGTGTCCCTCCCCTGCCAAATCACTTGTATCAAAGTGAAATAGCCCCTTTCAGCCACCATGACTACCTTCACAAAAATATTCCCTTTCAAATGAAGATAAATTTACTATTTTTGTAATGCAGTTTGCTTACACTGCTTTTAGTGAAGATATATAAACATAATACTTAGTGTGATATCAGTACAATGGTTCTTTCCTGACTTTTTCTTGAAAAGACCTTTTCTTAGTGCAGAAAAAAATAAAAAAGGTTACCCAATGACCCAATGTATCTGCTGAATTTACCTCAATTTGTGCATTTAAATCTGGGATTTGTATTTTCTGTTTAAATATTCTGATATAAACACAAGCCTTACAGTCTCAATAGTCTGACTGATTTCCTGTTTTACATGGTGTGGATTTTATTTGATTTAGCATTCACTCCTACAAGAGAAAATAAAACTGAAAAACCCTAGAAGCCTAAGATGAAGGGTGCTTTGAGAGAGAATATTCTCCAAATTGTTTTATTTCTATGAGCTTTCACTCTTTAGATTCACTACAAATTTCCAGCAAGTAAATCGGCTGCATGTTTATCTGTGTGCACAAGTGCTGTGGATGTACAGCAATATGTGCCTGACTGTAGATTTTTGTTACAAATGGGAAAGTCAGACCATTGTTCCTAAGTTGCAAATGTAAATCCATTTATGGCTTTGTAATTTTGCAATTTTGCATGCTACTAATGTGAGTTCGGTTTGCAGTTTTGTAGCTTACGTGGCCTTAAACCTCAAATCAAAACCTAGAGATTTATGAACCCAGGTGAATCAAAGCTTCAGAAAAAGCTCTCACAGAACAGAGATTTGCACAATTCTTACCTTCTGCCAAATTATTCAGGTAGAGAGCAGAGAAAATCTTTTATATAATGTTTGGGAAGTGAGGAAAAAGGGAATAGGAATACAAGCATAACACTTGGTAATATGCTTCTTCGCCTTCCTGTAAGAATGTTGATTGATGGATTCCTCTGCAGTCTCCTCCATTAGGCTAATTTTGAGAGTCACCTGCATGTTGCATGTGTAACTTGCTAAGCTTTTCCAATTACTCCCTTAAGAAAGAGGTGCTCTATGCTGTGGTTTTTATTAAGCCCACTTCTTTGATATGTCTCAGTGCCACAAGCATACCTTAAAATGAAATCAGAGAACATATTGGATGGTGGGGAATTTGGAGGTTTAAAATACCAGTATTGGTTTCTTTCTTTGTCTTTTTTTTTTTTTCTCCCCTTAAAGTGGTTGGCCTTTATAGATTATAAAGCCAGAAGGGACCTCTGTGATCATCAAATCTGACCTCCTGCTTAACACAGGCCATAGGCTTTGCCGAATTAATTCCTGTCTGAACTAGAGCATATCTTTTCGAAAGTCAACTTCTCACTTCCCAGCATATGAAAAGGTCTCCCATGACACCTATAGACCTTTCATAATGGACAGATTCTTCCCATGATACAGACAAATTGAGTTTTTCCTGGGAGGTACTGCCCCACTCTGAGCTGATAAAGGAAGACCCAGGAACTATAGCTGTGATTACTTCTTTTGCACTCTCTGGTGTTCCAGGAGCTTGTGCATCTTCTGCTTTATGAGATATACTTGGCCTAGGGGAGCTAAGTGGAAGGATGAGGGAGAAGAGGAGGTGCATAATGGTATGGCCTCCAGCACTATTATTTATGACAGTATCCTTCCAGCAATCTGTGCCTGCATAGGGTGAAGTCATGGTTTCAATTCTGCCCTTGAAACATGGATTAAGCAATGTTGCTAATACATATTTGTCCCTGCAGCTGTCAAACATTTCACTGATACTAGACTCTGTAGACAGCTTAATAGCTAGGTCTTCTGTCAATGTTACTGCAGCAGTGTCTCCTTTGCTTTAAGATGCTGTTCAGATTTATTCAAGCAATAGGTGTAACATGATGCTTGGTAAATAGCAGCATCTGACTGTATACTTGTATCATCACTGCTTGCTGACATCCCAAGTGACCAGATGAAATGGATAGACTATGGAAACCAAGTGCTGAGAAGATTCCAGTGAGTGAAAGTTGGAAAGATCATCCGTCTCTTCCCTATTTATGCCTCCTAACAGAGTTACATGCAGAATGTGTTATTATTTTAGAAGTCTCTGAACAATAACTACCATCCAGAGGAGTTGAAAATGTGTGTATCCAACAATATTGGACAAATGGTTTTATTACTGCTGTTAGTATGATGTTTTGCTGGCGGTGATGCAATCAAGTGTTGCTGGCTTTCACATAACACTTTGTATTTCACATATGACCTCATTTAATTTCTCTGGATGCTACAGAATAAAATTATCTGTGCAAAGATACGCATTGAAAACATTATGGTATGTGCCCACACATGACGGCAGTATTTTGCTACCTATTGAAAAGCAAGGTACAACTGATGGATGACATTTTTCCAAGCTGCAAAATTACAGTTCACCTGTATGGTGGGAGGTGATGAATATTCGGCTTCTCAGTGCTATTGCCACTAACTGATGGAAGAGTAATGACTGGTATTGCCTCTACTTCACACTTGCTTCAGTTCTCAACTTTGGCTTTCCAGGCTATCAAGCTTTTTCATGATAATTTTCTGCTGTAGCTGATTTTTTTTCTCTTCATGACTGGTGATTGGAAAACTGTCATGATTTCTTCCAAATCTCATCCCACCAGATAAAAATATTTCTGGGCATTATTTTTATTCTTCAACATGTATTTCATCTGCCTAACATTTACAGATAACTAACTGTCCATGACTGGCAGGATACGATGTGTTAAACGCATCTGAGTCCAGGGCAGATTCTGGGTTAGAGGTCTGCATTGTGAATGAGCCCTTCCTTCTCTGGGAAGCTTTGGGCTGCTGCTGTATTTGAAGCAACAAACAACCCAGCCAGCTGCAGAAGCCTTGGCATCATGTAAGCATACCCAATCTCAAAAGAAATCCACCCATCGCAAGTGAAGCAAATGCATAGATCTTTTGGATTTCCTTTCACATGGCCTGAATTTCTCTTTTCTTCCAATATTGATTTCAGGGCTGAAATAAAATGCCTTTGGACCCTGTTAAACACCATTTTCTGTGCTGAATTAAAAGTTCCTGAATGTTTTAGAATTTAACTCCTGCAATACCCACTACACAAATTACAGTTACATTATACTGTTGATTCTTTCAAGTTCCTTCAGCATTAGTAGTCATGTGCACAATCACACCTTGAAAAACACTTCCCCTGTGTTACTTTACTGTGGTTTCAGACATTCTTTGCTAGCCTCAAGGGACTTGAAGGCCTTGGCTCTGACCTACATTTCAGCTAATTCTCCTACTGAGTCCCTGTTTGCTTATTCTGTGTTACCAATAATACCTTTATGTCCTTTTCCTGCCTTTCTGCATACCTCCACCAACTATCGATGCCTGTTCAGTCCTCTCTAAAATTTCTGTTTTGCCTTAAGGCAAAGGGAAAAAAAATGCACTGTGATCAAGCTTATGTGTAATATGGAGAAATAACTTTTTTTTTTTTTTTTTCCCTCACAGTTCTAAAATTACTATTTGAGAAGTAGGAGAAGATATTCCATACTTGGTATTCCTGTTTTCTATAAAGTGGAGTCTGAAGCACTTTCAAACAATATCAACACATCTTGCAGGCCAAAGAATACTTTCAGATTCTTTTGTTTTGTTTTGTGTTGCTTTGTTTTGTTTTGTTTTGTTAAGAAGTGTCAAAAAGTTAGCGTCCATATTCTACAAACCTTTCTGCTTTCCTACCTGGCTGTTTTGAACTGATGATTGAAATAAATAATCTAGGAAGCGCACAGTCTTATTGTATGTCAAGTAGTGACAAATGTAACTTTAAAAATTTGATGAAATGAAATGGCTTTATTTATCACTGAAAATTTGGTAATTGGCCAGATTAAGCCTGAATTTCCTCTTGGCCTGGGCTGTCCTGCCAAATAAAGAACAGAGAGAATAAATGTAGCTCATAGCTCCTGACTGGGAACTGCTCTTCGTTTTCTTCTATCTCTAACATCTAAGCTGACACTGGTTTTTTTGTTTGTTTGTTTGTTTGTTTTAAACATTTACTAGTCTCTCCTTACTGACCTTCATATTTTTGCCAGTTCCTTTGGGCATCAAACCTACCGTATCCTGGTTTATTACCTAGTCAACCTCCCATTTTCTCCTCTGCTTGGAGTTTGGCAAGATTGGTTCAATGTTCAGGAAAGAAAAACAAGCCATGGGATCGGCCCAACCAATCCCAAAGGCTGACTGCTGAATTACAAGTAGCAAATACTGGGAGTACTACTCACGGTGAGCAGTTTATGAGCAATTTGTAGGCTGAAATTGGTTTGCACAAAACATTTATTGGACAGCTTCAAATAGAAAACAAACTTGTAAAAGCTGCAGTATGTTCATGAACTGCATTCATGAGTATGATAAATTATGCGGTACAAACTCTTTGCCCACTGTTAACTTCTCCAAGGGAGACATAAGATGCTGCTGATACCACTGGAGAGAGCTTAGGACCCATCACCCCTACTGCACAAGAATATTGTTTAAATGAAAGAACTCATGTGAAATGAAGCAAATGATGGAATAAACATTGTGGATGCAATTGAAGATGTGTGCCAACTTATATGAATTAGAAATGAATGTTAATGTTCCTTAGATCAAGAAATTACCATCTTGTACCTAGTCCCCTATAACTTCATAATTCTAAAAATATGATCTTTAAGTTGTTGAAATCGGAAACTGCAGCTGTACTATGTCATCCAGAATATCTAACCCTTCTTTCTTCCCCTCATTCTTCCCCTTCCCTGGACTGCCTCTGATACAAACCTAATGAAGAAGGAAGCACAGTCCAATTGACATGACATCTTTCTGACAGTCATGGTCTGTAGCTCTTTCACTTATGCAAATACGGTTGCTCAACGCAGATATTTTGATGTGTCAGCTGTATGTAACACGAGTGCTTGTAGCTCAAATGACATTCTTCCTTTGCTGTGATAATTGTCCTGCACTCTCTAATGTCTGTGAAGCAGGTGGATCATGAGCTGCTGTTCCAGGTGTCCTGGGTGAGCAGGATAAACAATGAATGGCATATTTTTATCTGAGGGTTTGTTGGTATTGAGTCATTCAGTAGTGTTCTGGGTTGAATTTCATAATTATGAAATAAGGTGAGAAGGGACTTTTGATCAGCTCCTTTAAAAATACAAATTAATTAAAATCTTTCTAAAGTGGAGCTGGAACTCTCAGGAACGTCAAAAGCAGTTCCTCTCTGCCTGTGAGGACAGCATTTTGTTCACAGATTGTAACTTAAACTTATTTTTATCTGAAGTACTATGTTGCAAAGGCTCGTAAGAGATTTATTGTGATGTATTAAACCATCTGTTCCCAAGGACTCTGCTTCACATTCCAGCACTAGCCAATGCTTGTGGTGCTGTGTTTTTGATTCCCAAAGCTCATTTGCCATTTTAACTTGCTTGTAAGGAACAGAGGATTTTCTCTGACTTGAAAAGCAGATGTACCGGTCAAGTTTTGAGTACACTACAGGGGAGCTCAGCTGCAGGGATACTTGCAATTTTTTTCCACTAATATTTTTCTTTTACTGTCCAGTTTCCTAACAAAAAGTGGAATCATTAAAAAGTAAAATGCAAAGCAGCAGCTTTTCCAAGATGCAGCAATGAATGGAGAAAAGACTTTGTGTAATATATCTACTTCTTTTGAGATAGCTAGCTTAGAGGTTTATTTCATGTTTTGTCCTCACCTGTTGCAGCCCATCACATGTAGGATTGCTTTTGTATTCTGAAGCCTTCATTTGTGAAGGAATGTCCTTCTGTCTGCAAAGTATTATATCATTCTAATGCACAGCATTATATCCACACCTGCCTGAGGAACTGGAGTCTCCTTTTTCGGGTAGGAGACCAGCAGTACTTGTGGAAATCTGAAGTCAGGTAATGCTTACATATCTCTAGGCATCACAGCCTGGATGGATGTTTGGTATAGCTCAGCAGACCAAGAGGCCTAGAGCACATGCCTTCTTGTTGAGGAGCTGTGTGGAGGCAGGGAATTACATTTTGGGGGATTTCCTGTTTGCATGGATGCCATACCAAAACATGGCTCCAGAAGCGTCTGTCAGAGAAAACTGGTTTGTATGGGTGTGTTTTCTGTTTAGCAGGAGATCTGGGGACTGTAGAGGTTTCTACCAGTAGCTCTGCCACTAAGGGCTGGAAACATAATGTGCTTGCTTAGCCAGCAGAGGACAAACTGACCAGAAGTGTCCATCAGGGCACTTTCATGACTCTGGGAAACGTCTCTTCTTCCAACCTGTCAGGGAGCATACAGGGATATGTACTTAGTAACTGCATCATGATAAAACACCAGGGACTTTCTTTGCACAAGGAGACACAGTCTAGATACAAAGAGATGGGCATGTAGGTCTTATCTGAGCATCTTGTGATCTTCCAAGAACATTTTGTGTTTACCTGATGGTATGTAATAAAGACAGCTTCAAACTGAGAAGAGTAGAGATCTCATGCTACCTCAAAAAATTAGGAAGGAAGGACTATGCTACAGTGTGCTACAAAAGCAATGAGGGGCATATATATTGGAGAGAAACAGAGAACACAAGATATTTGCAAGCCTATTGTCACCTTTACTGAGGCTGTGGGCTGCAGGAGCAGAGGGCTCTCATCTACATTCCCCCATTGCCATGATCTGCTCAGACTAGGTGGGAACCCAGCTGCTCTGAGGGACTGGGAATATAAAATGTATTTGTCACTGCTCCAAATACAGAATAGCAGAATAACAAGTTTACACAAAGATACACTGACATGCACCTATTATGCATTAGCTGCAATTTAATCATGTTTACAGCTGAAACACTGAAATTCTCCGGATAAGTCTTGCAACAAAGATGAAAAATATGAGTGACCTTGTTGCTCCCAAATACCTCTTGAGATGCACATTGAGAATGCAAGTAGCATGTAGTGCTGCTTACAGTGTGATGAACAGCAGGATTTTGGGCACAATTCTTTTAGTGACATACAGCTTTTTGAAACTTTCACAATGTCTACTTTTTGCTTTTTATTTTTATTTTTTTTTAAGTTTATGTTTTTGGTGTCCAGGGTGAGAAATGTTGTAGAAGTGTAGAAATGGACCACTGAGCACCCATAACCAAACTGGTATACTATAAAAGGAGGAACTGTTCCTAGAGTCTGCCTGTTGTAAATCAGCAAAGGATAGGCAAAGGAAGTAACAGTTTTTTACAAGTGTCTGTTTGGAAAAGTGATGATACAGTAGACATGATTATAGTTGGGAGAGATTTTCTTTTTGTTCTGCTTGTATATTACTTTGTCCAGCCTTGATTTTCATGCACAGTCATGGCTTGAGTGCAGATGACCATATTTTTGACTTAAACAGCTGGTAGGCTATATGCAGTAAAGGAAAAAGAAAAAGCCAGGAACCATCTCCAAAAATCCTCCCAACAACCTGCTATTTAAAAGGAACATAACTTGTAAGCATACACTGGTCATACTGTTCCTTTTAATCATCAGCATTTTTGTCCTTCAAGGCTCTGCCTTTCTCTCCGTCCCCACTTTTTTTTTTTTTTATGAAGGTATCTGGAATGCCGGTTAGACGAGGGTAGAGCATGGCTACAGGCCCATTTTCAGGCATCTGCATTTTAAACAAGGTGTGAATTATAGTTGTGCAGGAGTAAAAATTTTAGGTACCTAACATGTCTCCTTGATGCAAACAAAGCAATCATTTTTCAAGGCTAATTTCTTGTTTTGTGAGAGGATAGACTGTATCACATTGGAAGGAGGACTCCAAGAGGATTCCCTTTCTATTTGAACACTATTTCATAGGAAGGAAACACTAATCAGAGCTGTCCTAGGAATGGGTGAGAGATCCTAAGAGCATCTTCAAGGATTCCCAGGGTAATTCCTGACAATTATATTGTCCACATAGCTAAATTAGCTCTGCTTGTGTGGCTTTAGAATTAATGGCCTCTGATATAGCTTTTGTTATTTTGCTATTGCCAAACTGAAGAAGTCAGAGAGCCTACAAAAATAATATATGTTTTGGGTATTACTATGACTACCAACTAAAAGATAGTAGAGAAAATAGATTGTTTAACTTCATTTCCCTAGTTGCATGCAAAACAAATATTACACAGGCAATTATTATAGAATTCTAGGAAAGTGGACTTCAAGCATACAATCAAAGCAAAATTGGAGCTATTCATAAGCAAATATTTAATGTAACTTGAGCTTTCCGAGTTTTTCATTTTGACTTGAGTGTTGCTTTGTTAATCTTGCTAGAAGCACAAAATTATTATTTAAGTGCCTGTCTAGGTGCTTGGTGAAATCAGGACTGATATTTTTCATTAGTGCAGGTTAAGTTTTCTACCTTCAGTAGTACGGGATACAGCAGTGAATCAGGATTATGTTACACTAGTCCTAAGGTTAGTTTTGTAGCATAAAGTATTTCATTTACATGCTCTAGTTTAAAAGGTAGCATTTCTGAGCAATGGAAGCCTGCACCATACAGCCTTGTTATAATATCTGGAATATTGCACTTTGGGAGTGAACTAGAAGCTGTGAGTGCTGACACAATGATTGAACACATGATCTTATGTTTACAATATGCTATCTCATTTTTAATAGAACTTACACAGCAAAATATTACAGACAAGGTGCTGATATCTTGCCTTTCTGAAGGCTAGCGTTTGAAGCCAGTCTCACAAGGTATTCAACTGGATTCTCACTATATGTTCTTTTTCCCCATTCTTCCCCTTAAAAAAAAAAAGAAAAAAAAGAAAAAAAAAAAGAAAAGAAAAGAAAAGAAAAGAAAAGAAAAGAAAAAGAAAAAAAGGTGCTGTTTCTGGTCTCTTGAATGATTATTATTCAAAACATATGATATTGTAATTCTGAAGAGTGATTATATAATAGATGCTTCAGTAATCCTGTTTTACTTGCACAAAATCTCTAGTTACTCTACTCTCTTCTTTCTTTCCTAAGCACTGGATTTGTAAGGGCTGCTCCCATATGCCTTAGCCCTCCCAAAATAGAGCTCCCTCCAGAAGAAGTTCTCATGCCTGGGGAAATTCCAGCTTACAGTTGGTAAATCTATTCTGTGGTCAAAAGAGAGAGGGGAGATGAAAAAAAAAAAAAAAAAGAGCTTGAAATGTATTAAAAAAAAAAAGAGATAAGGTAAAAAGCAAAGACAGAACCACACTGAATACGAGGGTGAGGTCCCGAGAACTCCCTGTTAAATGAAGCAATTCACAAAACATTTATGGTTGCTTTTAGGAACCTAGAATTTGTCAGGTGTTATGAAGCAACAAGCAGCCGGCACTAGACAGAAAATGTCCTTAGACAAAACTACTGATGCTAGCCAAAAATCTGTGCAGGAGTTATTCCTAATGTTATTTCTTTTCCCTAGCCATTTGAATGTAGATTTGTAATTTTTTTTTTGTTTGTTTTTTTTAATGCACTGGAGGAAATGAAGCTTTTGAATTTGTACCCAGAATGCTCCTTCACTGAAGTATGTACATGTTTTTCTAACTTGCAGATGTACAAAAACATTTGAGAAACTCTCAGAGCCATTGACAATGTTACTGGGTAAGAGGTTTTATGTACCCTGTGAAAGTAGTTTACTTGAGCAGGACCTTCCACAGAACGTCATGGCCTACAGTTGCATCCCTGGGAAATAATATCTACTGAGATTTTTGTAGACTAAGCTATATATACACCTGTTTGGCCATATCTTGGGCATCATGGACCTCAACTTGTCTTCACAGAAGATTTTGGTGGTGAAGTTTCCACACAAAGGAAAATCACCTTGTGCAAGAAGAATTTCAGTGGCACTCATTTAACCTAAACTGCCATTCTGCTATCTACCTGGAAGGACGCAGGTGAAAGAAAGAAAATGTGACAGATGTAAGCTTTACATATCACTGCAGTAAAGAAAATCAGATCCTTTCTTCCACTTACATGAAAATATTGCCGATCAATCAAAGTATGTCTCTCTGAAATAATCACATCCTTTGATTACAGTCTCTTCTTTTGATACTTTTGTATTGAAAAACACATGCTTGCATCACTAAAAATCTGAAATGATTCATTTGGAAGATAGCCAAACAGTACATTTTTCCTCATTGCTGTAACTTTTGTCTTCATTTTTTGCTGAAACAAAATTTTGGCAAAAATCCATGTAAGTTTTCAGAGCAACTTATTTTGGACAGTTTTGAATTTTCCTTTGAAAAATGATTCTATCAGAAGTATTTGCAGCTAGTTGTAACAGCAATACCCTCCACATTTTTGACCATTCAGTCTCTATGCTCATTTTATCTCATATCTAGGGAAATAGATATTCTATTTTTGTGTGTGTGTGTGTGTGTGATTGTGTGAATTTGTTAGTGTTAGTAATAATAATATTAACTATAATAGTAACATATAGTAACATACTGTATTAAGGTGGATGTACAGAAATTACTGTTGTAAAGCTGTAATGATACACGTGAAATCTTTCCATCATTCAGGAAAAACAAGCAAACAAACTAACAACAACACACAAAAAAATAAAATATTAATGCAAAGTTCCAGTGATTCTCCTAAGAGTGCTTCAACCCACATCAGAGCATCACAGACTTATTCCAGATCATACAGAGTTGTGTTATGCTTTCTACTGTGTCTTCATTTCTATGATGGAGAACCATCCCAGCCTTCTTTGACAGCAATAGTTTGAAGCAATGGAGAAAATGGAGAAAAATAGATTTGAACTTGGTGACCTTGGGTGGATGCAAACACAGGAATATTTCATTAATGTGATTTAATACCCTAGTTAAAAAAAATACATATATATCAAAATAATTTGGGGAATTATTATCATATTGGGGAATTTTTAGGAAACCTGAATAGAATTGTGAAATTGAAATAGATTGTTGAATACTTACAGTTCAAACTAAAAACATTCAGATTTTACATGTATTTAGAAAATACTTAAAAGAAGATTGCCTTAGTATTTTGAAATAAGCAGAACTTGGATTGATTTACAAGCTGTAGCATGGAATAAATATTCTTTTAAAATATACTTCAGATTTATATGATAAAACTTCAAGAGTATGTTCACCCAGAAGATCACAAAATGTGCCTTTTACCTTTTTCAGTATAAAGCATATTACATTAGATGGCTTTTTCTATATTTTTTTCAATGTTTTTTTCCTTCTTGACTATTCTTAAAATGGAGGAAGAAAAGCACAAGCTGTATATTCATGTTGACAGTGATAAAGCATTTCTTACCTTTCATGACACTATATAATAGACAGGTAAAAGATGGATTTTTTTGTTTTATGAAGTTTAATTTGTTCTGAAAAATGAAACTATACAATTACATCTGTATATTTTTCATATAAAGCAATATCGAAATATCTTTTGTGATTTCTGGATATTTTCTTAAGTATATGAAACTTTCTGTATGAGTATTATTTGAGCCTCTATTACCTTTTCTACAAATATCTATACTTGCATTAATCATATTTATTATAGTTCTATATTGTATTTAAAGCTGAAAAGATAAGGCATTCTAGTAATTCAATTCTTACATTATTTTCAACAGATATTTTTAGTTTTGCTAAAGATGATAATTTTCTTTGAAATTTCTCTAAATTAAATTAAGCATATATATATATGCTTTAAACAGGTCACAGAGTTGTGTAGCTTTGGCTGAAGAGCTATGTATTTTGATTGGAAATAAACCTTCATGAGAGTTGCAGTGCTATTGTTCTTTTGCCTCCATTCTCTTTTAGGGACAGGCTCCTCAGATACAATGTATTTCTAACTGGTGCACTGTAGCCAAAAACATACACTGCGCAATACTTCCTTCCTTTGCATTGTCCTAAAGCGAAGGTTATGATGACTTTCTGAGGGTGAAAGCTGTCTGCAAGTGACCAACAGAAGAGAACAAGAAAGGAGAACACACAATGTCTGATAATATATATATATACATATATATATATTTGTGGCAACTTAGGAGTATTTCCACATCAACATGTTCATAAATTTGGTAGAAAATATTTAGTATTTGAATTACCACTAAAAAGTAACAAATTTTCCTAGAAAATGCTGACTTTTAAATGAGCTCTGTTCCAAACTTAAGCCAGAGGGCTGTTACCTTCAGAAAAAGTCTTTAAATAATGTTTTAAAATATTTCAGCTATCTTGGTCAGACTCTGCAGTCTGCAGCTCAGTATTTTGATGTCTTGAGGTTCCAGCTGAACTGACTTGACATAACACGCCTATCTTCCACATTCAGTCAGAAAACCAAAGGATTCTGGAAAAGCCTTCAGCATGGATGGCATCTCCATACTGGCTTTCCCACATTTATTGTATTCCTCTCAGAGATTATTTTGTCCAGAAATTGAAATTGCACAAGAAAAGGTCTTTTTGTCCTGAAGACTGTTGATCCTTTGATAGCTGATTCATGCTTGGTGAAAGTAAAAGTGATCTGACATAAAATCTTTCTTTTTTTTTTTTTTAAACAAACAAAAAACCAACCAAACAAAACACAACCTAGATATAAGTACTGTTTTCCATTACTGTGGTATGTTGAAGGTCTGTCTTTCTAAGGATAGGAAAAGAGGAAAAAAATGTAGGATTTCCATGGAAAATCCACTTCAGAGAAGTCAGTGGGAATCAGTGACAGCAAGCAAACAGCAGCACAGCAAGCAACAGAACTGTGGCACAACCTACAGTTGTCTGAGTCATCCTCAGAAAGATGTTTGCATGATATACATGATTTATTTATTTATTTTTATGTGAGCCCTCTTTATGACATTTTGAGACTTAAGAATCAGATCTGATTAATAACCTCGAATAAGCTGCCAGTTGAGACAAATCCAAAAGAAAAAGAAAAGAAAGAGCTTTAAGATTTTAATCTCAACCAGTTTGTGTAACACTATGCAGCACAGATGAATGAATTGATCATGAAGAAAGGACCATGTCGTCAGGAAGGATTTTTACCCATACTTGTCCTTCAGCTTATTTTAGAACTGAGTTTTAGTCAGTCACTAAATTGATCTGTCTGTTTTGCTACTTTCTGTTCCATTTGCCTGATATTTCAAATTTTGTCTACTTCACTTACAGCCTGTTTTGCTTTAATGATGTTTTTAGCTGATTGATTTAGCTGTATGTTTGTTGGAGGCTTGTAATAGTCACATACCCCATATCCAAAATTGAGAGGTTTACAAAATCATTTTCAATTTCCATTTTGGTATAAGGGGGATCAAGAGGATTTTTTTTTTTTTTACTTTCTTAACAAATAGATTTTAAAAATATGTTAAGAATTTTATGAAATCTCCACGCACCCTTCTGGAGATCTATCTTCTACACAGACAGAATTCATGCTGTGTTTGCTTCTTTTGTTTCATTTTTGGCTGTGGTTCCTGTCCTAAGATTGCCTTCATACACAAGTGTCATGGCTGGAATTTTTTTCTGCCTAAGTAGCTGAATTTGCAAAGCTCATCGTCTTCCTGGGTGCATCTATTTTAAACATCTAAATGTAGTCAACTTGTGCCTGGCTTTTCAGCACTCCTAAGCTCCGGAAACTTTCAGTTCAAATTATGGGTGCTGAGACAAACATCAGATGGCAGATCTCAACCTACTTCCAAGATTGTCTCTGGAATTTTGGCTTAGTTTGCATAGCACCATTTGATGCTTCCCAGATTTCAGATGGAAATATTACAAACAACCTCTTCTTTGTGTCCTTAATCTTTTCCCCATGAAGGTTGTCAGAAGAGGATCTCAGATGCCTTCCTTGCCCAAAGGTTGTTCAAGTATACTAGACAAGGCTGTGCTGATGTTTCACCATGGTACCTATGCTTGTGTATCCTAACAGTAGGATGAGTGCTTTTAGTAGCAAATATACAAATCACACTACTTTATATCTCCTCTTTTATCAACAGGATGTGAAAGGATCAATGTGAAGGTTCAGATTCTTGTATACTTCACTGGAGAGGCTGATCCCAACAAACTGGGGCTGGAAGACAAGTTCATTCCATTCCTTGTTTATAAACACCCCCAAAATCTAAGTCCTTTTGATCCTTCAGAATAGTGCTTTAATACATGACAAATGCAAATTCATGCATTCTGAATCATGAATACAATTTCAGAATTAGATTTTGCATGGATTCTGGTTTCTTCTAAAGTGATATACAAAAGAAAAATAAGTATCAAATCCCTTGAACCCTGGAAAACAAATTTAATGACAAAATATGGTTACCTAGGAAAGTGTTGATGTCCCTCAGCTGAATATAACAATTTACTTTCTGTAGATTGTACCATCATGCACACGCTCTGGAGAGCTAAAACTGCTTTTTTGTCTTTTTTTTTTTTTTTTAAGATACAATTTGTGTTTGAAGAAACAAGTTGGTGGTCACTTCCTGCCATTCTTTTGTTTGTTGCATGGTGAGCAAGCCTGACTAAACAAGCCACTGCAAAGTTTCCAGATGTAAATGTTTGTAATTATGCATTTGTAAATGATCAAACACAATTAAACCTTGAACTAAGAAGTCCTTCTCCACACTGCAGATTAAAAAAATCTTTTTCTGTATATCCAGTACTGGATAGAAATGAATGTGAGGAAAACCTTGTCCTGTGCAAATTTGGCCTCTCCTGATGGTTCTCTTGACCCTGTCTCTGTGAAATTACCCTTGGAAACAAAACAGAAAAATACAGTGTAGAAAATGATGTAGCTCTGAACCTTGGTGTAATTAACATCAGCACTTACCTGAGAGACTGTTCAGAATAGTTATTTGCTGTATTTTGTTTAGGTATTCCTGCTGCAGAAACATTTTTAAAATGAGGACTTTATTCCCACTGATGCTTATTTTCAATTATTTTAAAACAATATGTTAAAAAGCTTTGTAATTGATAAAATACTAACTTGACTGAATTTTCACGTTTGATTACTGACCACTGCTAGGAAGCCAAGTTTCCTCCATTTGCCGTAAGTAGATGAAAGCATGACACCCAGGACTTTCACTCTTTGTCCCAACAAATAATTCATATTCATTCTGAGATAAAATGTTCCCTTTAGTCCTTATCTAATTACTAAATAGATTCAGTAGCCTAAAATCTTCAATCAAATCCTAACCCTAAGCCTTCATATAATTTTTCCTTCAGTTAATGTCCTGCTCAAACAAGAACTATTTATTAGAATGATCCCTCTGGTTTAATCAGTTATATTTACATTAATAAAAATAGGGTACAGACCCTGTCCTATGCTAATTGAACATCTAGCATTCTCCTAGTGCTCTCATGGTTGCCTGTTAGTATTTGTAAACAGCATATCAGTACCTGGTTACCACTGCATCTGCAGCTATACGTGATGCCTTGGCATGGCAGAAATAAATTATAGACCTCCAGCATTTCTTTGCATTTAATTTGAGATTCTGTGGGAACTACTGTTGATTTGAAATTTGAATTTAGAACATCAATATATGAAAAACAACTTAAGGGTGTTCATAGGATGTGAGAAAATGGCCTCAAATTGCATCAGGGGAGGTTTAGATTAGATGTCAGGAAGAATTTCTTCATGGGAAGAGTGGTTAGGCATTGAACCAGGCTGCCCAGGGAAGTGGTGGAGTCACAGTTCCTGGATGTATTTAAGAGATGTGTGGATATGGCATCTAGGGACGTGGTTTACTGGTGGACTTGTAGTGCTAGATGATGGTTGGACTTGATGATCTTTAGGTCTCTTCCAACCTAAGTGATTCTATGATTTCATGATTCTATGATCTCTCATATTCTATGGGCAGGACCTCTTGTCTCAAGTTTCTGAATTTACTTGCCTGTTTCTCAATGTGCAGTTGTAGTGGAAGTTATGTGGACAGTTAATACATGAGATATGGTGAATTTTTTTACAAGATCTTTCAATAATTCCCATGATACGGTGCAATTACTACTGTGTGTGTCACTGCAGTAACAAACAATGCATCACCATTTCTCCCTATTCGTTATAACTATTATGCATAATAAAGCTGCTGTCCTGCTTTCCTTCCTTTTTTATCTTCCTGGAAAATATTCTCTAAGTCCATTATATATATATATATCTGTAAATATATATATATATATATATAATTTTTTTTATTTCTCTCTGTCTGTTTCTTGTACAGGACCAAGAACCTTGTGCTTAAAGAATGATCATAAAAAGGGGGAGAAGATCAACAGGAAGATTTTATTTTAATACAACAATCCATAAAGAAATTAAATCACTTGTGAGAAAGAAACCTTTGATTTTAAAGTTAAAATTCCAACAGAAAGTTTAAGGTTTGAAATAATAGATTTTTATATTAAAGCTAAGCTCAGAACTGATTGAAAACTAGGGCACATAAGGCTTCTTAGACCTCTTTCTGCCATCTATCTTCACTTCAACAAGTATGTGAAACATGAATTCTTTAGATATATAAACTCTCATGTCTAAGCAAAACACTGGTAGAGGACTCTCTAGGAGTATGCCAGCTGCCAAATCCAATGCTTTCCATAATCAGGCATCAGTCTGGAGTACAGCATGATGTACAGCTGTAGTGATCCTGGTGGGTGAGCTTCTTATGGCCACTGAGAGAGGGAAGATGTGTATGTTACTGTTACTTGATCCATCAACAGCCTTCAACACCACCAGTCCCTTGGGTGCAGCTGATTCACTTACAGGACCTGGCAGGCCTGGATGTGCAGCTCTGCGTGGGCTCTGCATATTCCTCTTGGACAGATAACAGAAGACCCTCCCTCATGGGATATATAGCTTTCAATCCCATCTTCTGCCTTTGCAAACATATTTGTGGGATCTATCATCAAGAGCACTCGCACAGTTGCCTGTCTACTTTTGCAGAGGCAGTCAATGTTATTGCCCAGATGTCCCAGTGCTGGTGAGAAAAAAGTACATGGATGAAAAGAAGCTGGATCCAATTATTTGTGGATAAGACACGGTGAGACATGCCTATGAATGAGATACGGGAAGTGGATCAATATGCTCTGGTCTTTTAGAAAAATGAGGCCAAAGTGAAAATGTCACACAAGAGTTACATATACAGTTTTGACTTTTCTTTTGATATTTCACTCTTCAAAACCAGCCTGGTGTTTGCAGTACTTGGAAGATAGTCCTGTGCCCACTGTGGGGGGGATGCTGCAGACAATGGACCTTAAGAGTATTTATCTTGGAAATGGATGTAGGTTCTTCTCCACAGAAAATCTTCACCATCAATGACCAAGCAAATCTTCAGTTTTCCCACTGTAGAAGGAGCAGTAATTTCTCCTTTTACAATTGTCACAAGCAAGAAACTGCATGAACAAATCAAACACTTCTTGAAAAAAGAAAAGGAGTGTTTTTTTTTTTGTTTTTTTTTTTTTCAGACCAAAATATTAATTTGAAACTTGATTCTGTGATGGTAATAATATGCTATAAAATCCAAGACAGGAATCATTAAAAACCACAATTAACAATGGTGCAGACCTCAAAAAAAGAGAAGATACAACAATAGTAATTTTGAATAATAGTTTTTAAATGACAAAAATCAATGCATACTAATATGTGCAGTAAAAAAAACCTCAACTGAATTAGCTGACAAAGAGTGAACAAACTGCAACACATCATGGTTGCAGAAAAGCTTTCATATAAAGTAAACCAGTGAGAATACAAATGAGAAACTGCTGGCACATGTTCTGTGTAAAGAATAAGATGAAGTATCCCAAGCTGCGTCAATTATTAAAACTAAAGTCTCAAACTTTGACACATGATCTAGAAATCATAAATAACACTTTCAAAGAGCACTGTCAGACACTCTAATCTTCCAAGTTGCTTTAAACAGGAGATAAAGTTTGTAAACAAAAGCACTTTATTGAAACTTTCACCAGATCAAAGTGCAACCCTAGACTTGGTAAGAAATAATAAATACTACTAAAGCCTAACACTGGAAAAAGTAACATGCTTAGATGAGCTGCCAGTAACCATTCATTGAGAAATCATACATACACATCTGAACTGTGATTGGAAGTGTTTAACTGAACATTTGAATCAAAAAACATACTATTACACAACTTGACAATCGCAATGAACTGTCTTTCCTATGAATCTGCTGCATTGGAAATCTGTTTTAAACCCTGGACTAGATTAATTTACTGTTGCTGAAATAATACACTTCTGCACCCAAAGTGCACATACAGGCACTCAAATCTCTAGCAAGCCTTAAGTGAAGGTTTAAAGAGGAGCAGAGGCCTGCTGAAGCACTTCTTCAGCTCATCACAAAGGATTTCCATTAGGAAACCTTGTCCATAAAGATCAATCTGGATTATTTCCACTGTACTTCACTGAGGATGATTCAAAGTTGTATGTTTATTCAGCATGAGAATTTGATAATGTAGGTTTGTCCATTCAACTGACTGGAAAACTCTTGACTCATTAAAATGGAAATATTTTTGACTGTTCTTAAATATAAAAACAAAACCAAACACCACCAACAACCAAAAAAACCCCACCAATACAAAAACAAAAACAAAATAAAACCCCACAACAACAACAATAGGAAAAACTACAACAATAACAACAACAACAAAAACACACACACGAAAAAAACCCACACTCTTCATTTTAGAAAGACCTTCATAAAAATTGGATTAAAAATATTGTGTAATATCCTGACCAGGTGTGTACATACTAGCAATTTAAACTCGCCCTTTTTAAAATGACACCAGGGAGCTAGACAAGGCTGTCCATTACCCTCCTTTCTTTTTACAATTGTAATTGAACCTTTAGCCTTATTTTTCAGCAACCAAGAACTGCTTCATGGAATGAAATTAGGAAACCCCATAAATATAGTTTCATTGTATGCAGATGACATATCGATTTGCTCCTGTAATCCCAATCATAATCTGCCTCTAATTTTACAATGGATTGGTTTTACATCACCTCGGGCTTCTTTGCAGATACTGTGATAAAACCAATTTTCCTGAAATGACCACACAGTTGTAGAGCCTATTTGACCGAAGTATGATCAGGTGAGATGGGATTCTAGATACCTATAGATAATTGTTTGTTAAGTTAACACCCACATATAACTAAAAGTTGTACTCCCCTAAGTAGAGTGGGAAATTATTTTAGACTTGTCCTCTTTTTTCTTCAAACTTTGTTTTTGGAACTATAAATCCAATGAATATGATAAACCTTAACTTTTTTTTTTTAATTATTATTGTTTTTTAAAATCTATTTCAATATCTTTCTTTCTTAGTACTGTATATATTCTGGCTTTATTATTTTAATATTTTGCCAGTTTGTACAAATGAAATATTTAAGGTATGTTTCTAAGCCTTGTAGTCATTCTTAGAAAAGGGTGGGTCAACTTCAAAACATTTTTAGCTATTTCTTGTTAAAATTGTAGTTCATTCTACTCCTGATGACTGTAGCTGCAGAACTGAGACACTATTCCTGTAGCACATAGAATACATTATAACAAACAACAATGACAAACCTGTATGCTAAAATTACTGAGAGATATCTGAGACAAACATCCTGCTTCTGGAAAGGATGGGAAAAATTTTATGCATTTTTCTTTTTTTATTCCATGAGCAATTCTCAGAGTAAATTCTTAGAGCTTTGTCTATTTATTTGAACAAGCTTGAAAGATTGGAACAGATACCCAACATTTGGCGATGCCTTTCAAAGTCCAAATATTACATATGTCAAGGTGTTCAGCAATTAGACCAGTCTGGCCTATTGTTTTGCTGTCAAACAGTATTAAATGTGAAATTTTCAGCTGAACATCATACAAGCAGATTATGTAATGTTACTCTACAAAAAGATTATTAAACAGATATATTGACAAAGTTGTTTTTTTTTTTTTTTTAACAATTTAACACTAAAATTAGGTTAATTTAACAAAAGCTTTAAATTTTAGAACTTTTAGAGCTTTATTTTTTAGAATAGGTTTCCTCTGTTTGGAATAAGATTCAATGGTGACTCGTTCCAAACATATATTGATTTTCTTTAATGTTACACAGGTTATAATTAACTCTTCAAAGAATAGCTTCATTTCAGACAATTTTGTCACTTAGTTGTCATAAAATATGCATTCCATAAAAAACTGGTGTGTGACAGAATGTCCTACATTAGCTATTTGAAAAGGAGAGTAACAAAATGGAAAACTGGCACAGATGGCTTCTGCTCCCAAGTTTTTCTTTTAATATCAGCTGGACTACCTGCTCTTTACTAATTGTGCTCACACATGAAAACAATACTACTTTCTTCTGCATGTGTCATGCAGAAACTGAGCAAGCAAAGTTTTCTACCAGAGAAGCTAAAAGCAACATCACATTAAAAAACCTGGAAAGCTATAATGTTCATTTTAAGCTTTCACAGTTTCTATAACATAGGTGATTATTTCAAGACACAAGACATTCTTTATATTAATCCTCAGCGCTTTATTCTATTTGTCTGGCAGTGTGTATCTAGTGAAGACTAGACTGTAGGTCATAATGATGCAAAATTAACCGAAGTCAAAATCAGCTATTGCACATCCAATATGATACTGAAGACAGTTAAAGCCAGAATGATGCTTTTTCTATCAGTTCAGCATTTAATGTAAACTCCCAACAGTCAGGCAGAGGGGTTCTTTATAATGCATATAACTTTTTCTTGACACAAAAACTATGATCAAAACAGATGGCTTGAAGTACCGCTAGCATAAACCATGTTATATTCATAATGGTGAACAGTAGAACCCTGAAAACTATGGAAAATGGGACTTCCTTGGACAGTTACAGAACAATATACATATTTTAATTGCATCTATTATTAAGAAAACTCGAATCACATCTAAACTCTCTGTATTTGCTCTTTTAATGAGTTTAAGGATGGCTGGGACCTAATTCTTGTGGTCAGTCAAGATGCGTAGATTGAAACAAACCAGATTGTTCAGATACTCTTCAGTCTTCTAGGGAGATGAGTGTGGTTGCAACTGAACTATCTGGTCTTCCTTACCAAATAGATCGATTTTATTTCCTCAGTACTCCAGGGTCAAATGGGCATATAGTTTCATCTGTCTCTCACCACTAAAGGAAATATGCATTTTGGCATTTTGGCTTTGTCTGTGTATCTAGTGCATAGACAGCAGACACCAGGGCTGTTACTATATCTCTTCCATGAGCAAATTTATTCTTATGTGTGTGTAAATGCAAAGAGAAAAAGCCTTGTTCTAGCCTAAGTAGTTATTGTACCAGTTTTTATCTTAGTAAAATTTTGGGCAAGTATCAAATTAAGAGTGCAGATGGAATAGTTAGGATTAGCTTCTCTGTTTAGTGGAATAAATCCACAGACATGAATTCTGGTTAATTTATCATTTCATGACTTCATGTTGCTAAATTTTAGAGGCTGTTGTACTTTGAACAAGCTGATTTTTTTTTTTTAATTTATTTATTTTTCTCCTTGCAAGGAAATTTCCAGAATATAGAACATCACAGTAGTTGATTCTACATGTTACACATACATCGTTCGTTTGGTGAGTTATAAGCCCAAGCGTACTGAGCACACTTACAGATGTCAATTAACATTTTTACCACTCTGGAGGTTTAGATGTCCTAGCAAAATCCCACAGCCCTGTTTAATGCAAAATCACTATTAAAAGCAAGAATAACTGTTTGAGATTTCACCAAGTGTGACATCTAGTCCACGTCCAAGTTGATGATGCAATAGTTAAACAGCCACTTGTGATTTATTATTTGTACAAAACTCATGAAGAACTCTGAGCAAAATGCTCATTGTTAAGTCCTGCTACCTCGATCTGTTTTGTTCATTATGTCTACCCCTGCCTCGATGGGTTAAATTAACTTGCTATATAATCATGACCATACTGTAGTTTGGAATTAAGTTCGAGTGAGCTCTTTTCAACAGTTGAAATAATTTCACAGACTCCATTATCAAAATTTTCCTCTGCAAGGGTAGTGTTTTATGTGTCTCTTGAGTGTCCTATAAACTCTCAGTATGAACAGTGTGTTAGTGGTGATATTGATGCGTGATAGCATGGATACAGCATGCACTGTTACAATGCTTTAAGACTGTAAACCATTTTTAGCACTGTTCTTTGCAAGGCTAAGTCTTGATAGTGTAATATAGCACTGCTAATTATATTGATCTAATTAATCTAATTAAATTGCAGCTAGATATGTTGTACATGCCATTTGTCTATATTAACATTATGTAAACCTATTCTGCTTGTCTGTGCATTTTATATACAATGACTCTTTAGCATTTGACCAGGAAAGTGATTGTATGCCTCCTGCATCTTGTACTGGAGTGAGAGAGATGTAGTGATCAGGTATTTTATGAGATGAAGGAAGCCTGGCTCATTTTTAATCCTGATTTTGTTTGAGAAGACAAAGTATTTTCTCTTCCCATAGCTTAGAAAATGTCTTCTCTGCTTCCTTGCTTGTTTATACCACCTTGGAAAAAAACACACCTTCATTTTTCAGAATTTCTGTGCATCACTTTCAACATGTCAATAGACCAATGGGCCCAGAATTACTTCTGCTGGAACAAGGGAAGCATTATTGCTCTGCTTTGGTATTTCTCTCTCATGTGGAAGAGAATGTGTATGGGGAAAATTCACTCCTAAGGGAGGAGGGAGCTTCCTCCTGCTGCTTGCCACTGCTGCTAGCTCTGCCTTCCTCCAGCAGCTGCAGAGGAGATGCCTTAGTGGAGAGGCCAGCACCTGATGAAACTACAAATCTTTGACTGTTGGCTACGGCCTCTTCTTGTGTAGCAAAGGCTCTTTTCATAGTTGTACTTATCCATTGTGGTTCTAGCAACAAAGGTAAGCAGATGGTATCTCTACCCTCCTCCTAACACAGGACAAACACTTGAATGTCATCCAAACTTACCCTTCTTCTGGGTTTTCTTTTATCATCAATTAAATCAAAGCAACTATTCCTTTGGCATGAGCTGGCTTTCCAGACTTCACATAGTTTTTAACTTCTTGTCTTTAATTTGGAGACAATCCATCATTTTCTATGATCCCTATCTGGCACTGGGAAGATTCACTTCGTTTGGTTACTATTCTGAGTTCACTGTGTCACTCTGCAGGGTCATGGAAGACTGTGCCATGTTAAAGAAAGAATGTGACTACTTTCTTCCACGTCAGCCTCCTGCAGCAATTAGTGTTGTCAAGCTTAGTTCACCAAATCAGCTAAATGCTAAAAATATACAGCACTGGGCAGGTTAAGAGCCTGAAGGATGGTTGAATACTGATGCAACTGCCTTGAAGTTAGATGTATTTATTTATTTATTTAAGATGTAAAGTAATAAGATCAAAATGCTTTATTTGTCGTTAAATGTGATGTAGGATTTTTTTTAAATCTGCAGTAGATACTTTAGGCCAGGCTCTTTTGCTGCTCATACAGAAAAGTGAATGGTCCTGCTTTCAGCAAGTGACCACTCTCTTGTTTATGAAATTGCCCTCACATTTCTAACATCAGAAAAAAGGAGTGACAGAAGAAATCTCATTTTCCTTTGCACAGCATAAGAAGAGCTGAAACTCTGGGTTCATCAGCACACTCTTCCTAATGGCCTTAGTTAGAGTAAAACATTTAAAACCAATTTTCAATTTCTATATCATCCTAATTAATATGGATATCTAGATATGGTTATCATTATCTTCCAGGTGAAACAGTTTTCAGTTTCCAAAGAAATGAAATCTGGAAATGCACCAGCGTTTTGAACAGTAATCTAACAAGATTCTAGAAAGATGCCTTGTTTCACAGAATCCTAGGATGGCCTGGGTTGAAAAGGACCTTAAAGATCATATACTTTCAACACCCCTGCTCTGGGCGGGGTTGCCAGCCACTAGAGCAGGCTGCCCAGAGCTGAATTCAGCCTGGCCTTGAATGCCTCCAGGGATGGGGCATCCACAACCTCTTTGGGCAGCCTGTTCCAGTGCCTCACCACCCTCTGAGTGAAGTACTTTCTCCTAATTTCTAGCCTAAATCTCCCCTGTCTTAGTTTAAAAACATTCCCCCTTGTCCTATCACTATCAACACATGTAAACAGGCCTTCCCCCTCCTGTTTATATGTTCCCTTCAAGTACTGGAAGTACTTGGAGTTTAACGTACTTGGACAAGGCAGAGCTAGTAGAATCCCTCCTTTGCCTTTTGTGTTATCTCCCTTTCTCTAGATGGCAATGAGCAGAGGCTCCACATGTCAGAAAATTTAAAATTTTAAGTCTTCCACAGGTGTCTTTCCCCCTTGGCTCCAATGCCTTTTAGGCCATGTACAAGTCACATGCACAGCAAAAAGGCAGCCATAATCCTGCAGTTTATATGTATGTGGTGTGTGTATGTTGAGTATATGATAGTGGGACTGGGGTTTGTTGTCTATGGCTTTTGCTCAGGCTGACACATGACAGAAAGATCACAAATAGTGTAAAAGAGAATGACATGAAAGATGAAGAGATCCGCAGATGACCTGTTGAAGTCAACAGAAATACCCTCAAGGGCATTAGTAGCCTGGGAGTCAGGCCCTTTAGAGAGAGGGATGGCATTAATATTTTTGTGGAACTGAAATCCTGGGGGTCTGCAACAGAGAGAAACAACAACAAGCCTGAAGGGACTTTGGAGCAGAGCCAGCAGAAGCTGCTGTCATTTCCATCCTCCTGTCCTTTCTTGAACTTGGCACAATCAGCTGATCTCCATGAATGTGATGTTTTTATGGCACTGGTTATAATTGGTAGTGATAGCAGCACAACTGAAAGAGACAGCGCATTGTATGAAAACAGGTTGAAGGAAGGATGGGATTCAGTTATAAAATCTTAAAACTCATTTAATCGGGGCATATTTTTCGCTAATCAGAATATTTTCTGTGAATCTTGGAAACTGAAGACTCTGATCACAAACCAGAGAGTATGAGAGGGTCTCATTCATAAGTGCTTTATCTTCTTAGGAACAAGTCGATAAGCCTTTATTGTTTAATTTTTCTTTCTTCGGAACTGGGCAGCTGACATTTTTTCAAAGTCCCTTAATTTGTAGGGGACTTTGTGGGAGTCACAAAACCCCATTAACCGTATTTTTCATCTGGCTTTAGGAGGAATATATTTTAAAATGGTAAAAGAAAAAGACTTTGAACAGCTTCTGATAACTCACAGTTTAAGCATGGCTATAAAAAGAAAATGAAAAGGCAATTAAAAATGGAATATTTCTTTCTTCAGTCTCCCCCCAACTGTAATTTGTCACTATTTCTTGTAGGCAGGCAGAAGGATGAGGCTGCAGAAGACTATTTAACACTGAAAAGCTGGCTGCTATAAAGCACCATAACTTGGCATTAAAGTGGGGAACAAACTTTTGAAAATCTCTATCACCCTCCTCCCCCTTCCCAAAGTCCTGAACGGTATTTTTTTTTCTCCTCAAAATAGGGAAATAAAAGCCAACACTCATTAATGTCTCAGCAGCACTAGTTATATTCAGTGAGGGCAATAACAGGCCGTGTTTCTTCAGATTTGGTTTACTATTAGCACCCAGAAATCCCTTCATGACATGTGAGAAACCTACACAGATGTATATCCCAGAGGGTCACCAAAAGCAGGCTTGGTACACTTACAGTGTCCTCATTTGTGTGTGCAAACTGGTTTGTATAGTGCTACAAACTCATTAGTGAAGATGAAAGCTGTTCACTGTTCCTGCCCTCCATAACTCACCCAAGTTCCTATCTTTGCTCAGGTGAGTCTGCACAGCATCAAAGCTTTGACAGTCTTTATCAATCTCTTTCTAGAAGAAGTGTGTAGGTAAGTGGTCAGTGGATATTGCAGATCTGTTTTTGTGCATAATCCACAGAGGGACCAAGGCAGCATCCTATGCTCTGATGACAGCAATACCCAGTTTCAGGCTTTGGTGTGTCATCAAAAAAGCCAGTATAATGTGGTACTACTCAACAAAGCCTTTGTTTGACAGGTACAGTACTAGCCAAAGATACGTGTTTGTAAATTTACTCAGTTTGCTTTCAGCTTTGATTTCTGTATTTTACAGCAATCCTACGTAAAATAACAATCCTGCACTATGAAAATTTCTCATTTTCATCTCTAACTGCCATCTCAACCTTTATTTGGAAAGGCCTCCTACCCTCCTAGTTGATAAGCCATATAAAAAGTAGTCTAGTGGAGAATGCAAACCAAGGAGAGGAGAAGAGGATATTCTTGTCCCTACCCTACCCATCCTTACAGAAATTATCCTTTTGTGATGGGGAGACAGGCCCAGCCCAAGGAGGACTTGTGTCAGTACCCCTTGACCAGGCACAATGAAGGGGCTTGTTTCCACTCCAGGGCAGTATAGCCAGAAGGTCCCGGGTTTTCTTGACTTGCTTTTCCAGAAGTACTGTGAGTGCTGCCTGTATATTTTGGGTGAAATAAATATTGATATGCTGCTAAGAAAACACAAAATAGTAACATTATTTAAAAGGGTGCTGAAAGACATTGACGCTCTCTTTTGTGTGTATACATGTAAAGTCGTACTTATTTATCACACGTTTATAAAACAGCCACCACTATATCATCTGAGCCCAAGTTTTGTGAAAAGTTCACAAGTCCATATTTCACATAAGCCATATGCTGAGCTGAAGGCATATAATTTACAAACCTTTTAAGTGATTGTGTTACCAACAATTCACATTTCTGCTCTCAAGATAAAGCCCCAGCCCATTCCATCTGATCAGCATCTTATTCTTCAAGCAGGTGTCTTGGTTTCTGAATTTTGTCCAGATGGCAGCTGATGTAGAATGAGAGACTGAGTGAATAAAAACAAATGCTGTGAGAAGAGCCAGTGAGCTTTTGCTCCTTGTGTTACTGCGATTGACAATAGATTTAATGCAGCCATTGTTCATGAACTGTGAGTTTATTAGAGCTAAATGGTTAGGATTATCTCATCAAATTTTAACAATCAGAACAAGTGATTGAAAATGCCCCCTGAAATATATTGCATTTGTTTCTAGTTCATCAGCATTTTGCAGTTCATGTATTTAAATGATATGCATGCATGCCTATCTATATTGATATTGATATCAATATAAATATAGATATCTATATATATCTGTTCATGTCCAGAGCTGGTTCAGCATTCATTCTTCTTAGCATATCTTTGATCAGTTGGAAAGCAACTGCAACACTTGTAGCCATGACACCAACTGCAATGAAAGTCTCAATATGCGTGTGTGTGGAAAAGGATTGGTCCCGTGGGCTGTCTCAGGGAGCTTGTAACAGATAATGAGACCTGTGAGGGTCAGCAATTACCTCCGAGCAATTCAGGCTCCTTGACCGAGCCACCTTTATCCATAACCCAGCTCCTCCCAGAGCAGCACGCGAGCACAGGGCAGAGGTGAGCTGCGCTGTGGCAACCCCGGGGAGAACCCCCATCCACCCACCTGCAGGACAGGACCCTGCCCGGTGCAGTCTGCTAAATAATTATGAAATTGTGTCCTACTGTTAGTGCTAGGATTGATCTGCCCACTGGCTGCACAGGGATCTGGGAAGAAATGTGGTATATACTGCCTCACCCAGAGCTGAGCATGTTGCAGGAACTCCTTCGCTTGCTCCATCTCCATTTCTGTCACCTGCATGTTTGCCTCCAAAAAATCTGTATCTTTGAGTTGTCTCTCAAAGAGGCTCTTATTATGACACTGGTGGGCAGAGCTCTTCACAATTTGTAAAATAACCTGCTGCCATGTCAGATTAGGTTATGTGCCATCAAATTATTTAAATCTTCGCAGCTACATTTGTTCTACAGACATGCACTCTCTCTCTTGAGAATAACATTTCTGCACTTCCATGAATACTTTCCTTTCAGGTCATTCTATATATATATTTTTTTTTATTATTATTATTTTTAGTGACAAAATCAGTTCTTGGAGCTCTATATGAGACTTCAAAAAAGAGAGGTGGTGCTTCATGTACATTTTATGGTTTTTCTGTCCAATGACTCTAATGTCAAAATTGCTACAACCTTCCAAGAGAAACGCTAAATCATAATGTAGTAAGAAAGGCACCCTCGACAGGTCTGCGAATGACAGCTCTATAATTTCAGTATTATTTGAATACAATGTAGAAGTGCCTTATATGTTTAAGCAGCTTCATTTTACATCTGCTTTTTAGAATAATTGATTCATACTTGTCTGCACAGGCTTTCAATAGTTCTTCTTTTCTTTCTTAGTGTCTTTGTCTATCCTTTTTTTTTTTTTTCTCTCCCCCCCTGTTTTTTTTTTTTTGATTCCCTTGATTTTTTTTTCTATAAAATTTATTTTACCATTGAGAAGATGAGAGGGTCAGGCTGAGCATACGTGAACAGGGCTGCAGTGGAACTAGTCATCTTTACCTCTGTATTCATTAAAGACACAGTGCAGAATGACTTGAATTACGGGTGGATATTTTTCTGCCTACTTTCATACATATGCTAACATTTATTGCTTTATTTGTCACTCAAAAATTACCATTATTATTTGTGAGTACTGAGGTATATTCGATCTGTTTTAATATTTCTAAATTATTTTGCAGTTGATCTAGTCTGTGTGAGTTGGTTGGAGTCCTTAAAAAACCTCCCAGTGGTTACTGATGACAAATTTTCATCAAGAGAGTGTGGCTTCAAATCCTGATAAAACAAAAAAGTTTATAGTCCTACTTCTATTTTTATTTATTTATTTATTTTTATTTTTTTATTTTTGTATTATTTCTGCACTGTTGAACTGACAGCTGAAATCCTACCCCATTTCCTCTGTGCCTGATGTCTGCCCTGGCAGCCAGAGAAAAAAGTAAAGGGAACAATATAGATGAGGAAAACTGAAGCATTTTGCAGTGCGACCACCCCAGCTAAAGCTGTGGGTCATGTCAAAAATCTGTGAGACCTGGCAGATCTCTGTGGAGGCAGCTTTGCTTCTTGTGACACGTCCAAGGAACCTGTGCCATGCTGGTCTGATGCCAAGGTGCAGTTGTGCAGTTGCAGCGGTCCACCAGCAGCACTCACAAAAATCAAAGGGCTGTGCTTCAGATCAAGTCTATGTGGACTTGGAATGGGGTGGATTTCACCCCACATCCCTACTGTGGTGAGCCGGGAGCAAAGACACCTTTCCCAATGCAGACCCCAGGGAAGACACAAAGCAAGTATCCAGTATTTGATCCTGCCTGGAAACCATTGCAGATCAGGGAAGGAAAAATCTTTCTGAAAAGCACTGGTAAATGTAGTTTAATAAGGTGTTAGCCTAAAAGCTCTATCTTCTTTATAAGAAATATTACAGTGATTTAGTGATACTGCTTCTTATTGGAGGTGCTATTAGAAACTAAAAGAAAGACTCACCTCAATCTCAGTCTTTTCAATCAATAAATATAATTAAAATTAAATAAACAAAAATATGCTTTAAAAACAATTAATAGTTTCTGGCCAATCTTTACACCACCTTTTCTGTCCCAGTGATGTTTGCTGTTATGAAGGGTTTCATGAAAATGCCGGGAAAGCCTCCTGAGGAGTGGGCACATGTGCATGTGTAGGTTTCACAAAATGAGAAATCATATGTGAAATTCCTGATGAGATTATCTGCAAGCAGATGTGTGAGAAGACAAAGTCAGTTTGCATTCCGGATACTGCAGAGTATTCAGTGTCAAATAGTTGAGATCAGTCTAGGTACTGATTTCAGGTTTTGTTTTAACTCTGGAGAGCTGAAGAGCTCTCTAGATCATGTCATAGCATCATAGCATGTAAGGCTTATAGATAAATAGAACTGAAGGGAATAGGTAATAACCATAAAACAGTATTATGAAAATATAAACTATAATTAGTGATAATGGGTTTCTCTCTTAATTAAATACATTAAAATACGGATGCAGAGTTTTGATGCATGGATGCTTTTGTCCAAGAGCATATGTGTGTTTATATACTGAACTAACATTGATGTATTACTGACATATTAAATATGCATCAAAGGATGAATTCTCTGCCCTGATGTTAAATGGGTCTGTTTTGTGCTGCATAGCTGTACAGATATATGGAAGAAGATAGTCCCTGCCTCCAAATTTCCCATCTAAAATGAAAAGCATGGACTGCTTAACTGTATACATGCTTAGTGTAGCTTGGGGATGTCACTTGGGTAGGCAAGGTTAAGTCATATCCATGGGTGCTCTGGTCATTCTGCTGGAGGACTTAAATGCTGGTGGGATGCTTCTGTTCCTTATTTGTTCAGGAAATTAAGCCTTAGTTAAAATTCAGATTCCACATTTTGATTCCAGTGCCAGCAGACTGGGGGGTTATGTGGAAGGAATAATCCCTCTCCCCTTTCTATTGTCTCTGGTACATTATAGGCTGCATAGGTCTCCAAGAGCTTGGTTGCTCTCTTATTTTCTAGTGATAGAGGAAACTGCACTTCCTGACCTCTAGCACTCCAAGTTTCAGATGCATCATTAGATAATTTGAATCCTCTGAGTAGTTAGGTAATTACGAGGGCATTAGATTATGCTTAGTACCAGAGAGGGGGAAGTACTGAAACTCATATCTAAGTTAAATATTTTACCCTTTTAAGCACCCACGTAGTCACCTTTCCCCTTGGTGCTAGGGACCTGTCACGTCTGATGTGCACCACGAGCGTTATCTACGTGGAGACCCAGTCTCAGTTGCCACTGTCACAGGTCAGAGAGCACCCAGCTGGCTGGGAACCTTCCCATCACGTAGTGGGGAGATGATGTCTTCTCATCAGTGGCCAAAAATAACTGGAGTCTATTGGCTTTCTTTCATGTTCTGTGTTATTCCTACTGCTTTCGAGAAAATTCATACCTGTCAATGTGAATTTGCCTTTTTTGACTTACAGGTTTGTCCAGAGCAGGAGCAAAAATAGTTTCACTGAGCTTTTGAATCTGCCAGCAGTTCTGTTTTTATTTGGAGATAAACTTGACCCTGGCAGCAGAAGTACTGATCCCTTTCTTTCCCAAATTGTGCTTTCTGAACTGAGACCAAGAAGAGCCATGTTCCCTGCAGTCACTCTTGCTTAAAAAAAAGTGCCAGCCACAGTGGTTTCCCTTCACAATATTCTTCCCTCCATGTCCTCCCCCACTGCCAGCATCTCCCACCTCGAACATTTGGGTTGATATTTTCTCTGCCTGGTCTCAGGGCTACAGTGATATTAAAAAAGAAAAGTGTGAGTAGAATGAATTGTTCCTTATTGAGGTAGAATATACACAGGGAGAGAAGAAATTATGCCTCTTCCATGAAATTTTAACATAAGCATACAGTAAGTCAAAATGGCAGGCTCTATAAATGTCAGGGAGAATTTTATTGGCAGAAAGAGTTAAACATAAAGATACTCAGATACAATTGTCCTGCCAATGTCTGAGCCCAGGATTATTTTAGACACATGGGCAGTCGGACCATACCTGTGGGATCATGCACTGGTCTGTATATGATTTAATCTAAACTTTTAATAGATGGGATGCACTTCCTGTAAAGAGGTCTTCTAGATATCTTTCTTTTTGAATACTTGGTATTTTAATATGGCACTTTTTAAATCAAAAGAAAGATTACTATTGACTTAAATGGGTTCAAAAGTAGGTCCTAACATGAGATTACTTTTTTCATTAAGGACATTATATTGCATCATTGAACTCGATGTTTTTTTCCATTGACTTCATTAGATGCAAAATTGGCCCCTTAAAACATGTGCTTTGATAAGGTACTTTGTCTTCTGTGACTGCAGTAAAAAAGGAGAAAAAAACCGCATAACATCCTTATGCTTGCTCTTCCTTATTTCTGTGACGTTGCCTCTGATATTTCTGCATTTTGAATCATAAGGGCTCTATTCTCACTGGGCTCTTGTCCCATGTTAACCTGATATTCATATAATTTTGCTAGAAAAGAACATGTGAATGATCTCTCCCTTCTAATTTATTCAAGACTAACATTCTGCTACTGGCAAACTTGCCTCCATGGTTCCCCTGTCTATACAGTATAACCAGATGTTTTGTAGTTTGGGTCCCTCTGCACATCATTGTACAGACACTGCAAGTACCTCTTTCCTGCAGATTTCTCCAAGAACCCTCACAATGGGATACATGAAGAATTTGTAAAAAAAGGTCATAAAACAAATTTATGAAATTTAAAAATACAGCAAGTACTTCTTAAAAAGCAGGAGAAATATTGTATAGATTTTTGTAGAGCAGATTAGACTGTCATCTGGGCACTATGTGCATAATGGTGCAGTTGCAGAGCCTTGTCAATAGTGAGATATTCATTTAAATGAACTTCTAAGTGAAGCCATAAAATTGTGTGAATAATGTGGAATTGGCTTTGAATCAGTAGTACTTGCATGGCACCTATTGCATTTGTGTGCCTCTCAGCATTGAAGGCATATTCCCAGAACCACTGTCAGGAAGGGAAATAACTTCTGACAAAGAAAACTGAAGAAAAAAAAATCTACGGATATAAAACGCCAAACTTTGTGTTTAATTTTAGTGGTAGACCATGTTTAAGTTCAAAGTCAACTGAAGTTTTAGACTTACTGTTCTGTCTAGTGCATCATATACATCTCTAGAAGAGGTAGAGTCCAGTGATGTCTCAAGCTAATCAGTGCTGTGGCTGGGCCAGCCTTTCTACCTGTGGAGTTTTTCAAAGTCTACATACTTTCAGCGAAGAGTTAAACAAACAAATAAAAACAAAATTAGACAAGACAAAACAAAAACAAACAAAAATCTCACACTGACGTAGGAATGTGTTTTTGATAGATGGACTTTAGTGGATAAAGGGTCTGATTTCTCCTATGCAAATGAGAACCAGTTTGAAGGAAGGAACTGCATTAACTCAAGGACCACAGGTGACTGATTCCTGCTCCAAATAATAATAATAATAAATAGTAAATAAATAATGCAAAAACCAATGTATTTTATACTTATGAATGCAGTAGAAATTTTCCTCAAAGTTTGAGAAAGTTTCAGCAGGAGGCTCTGATTTGTATCCTTGTCTGCTTAAAATGAAGATCAGGAACTGACCATCAATTTGTATACATCCTCTGAGCATAGAATTAATGATTCTATTAAAATGAGACATCCCCAAGAAATTCTATAGTAATTGAACTACTTCATAAATTAAGACAAGCAAGCACAGTTGTATAAATAGAGAAATGGCTGACACAGTTATTTGTAATAAAGTTTTGTCCATTAAAGCCTTCAATCCTAACTGGGTGATGAGTGAAATTTCTGAATAGCACAGGAAATTGTTTCTGAAACATTGGGTGAATATTTTCAGGTGATGGTGTGACATGGAGGGCTACTCTGTTCTCTGCTGCTTTAACCTGGTTTGAATGGCCTACATCAATCCTTACATTTAATGACAGAAAACTCAGCTTAACCTTGCTGTAAAGTAAGTATTTATACATATCAATGAGAGAAATAAAACACCTTATTGATTTTACATCTGCTTTCACTGTGGTAATTAAAATGTACCTTTGCGGCTTGCAGAATAGTAGTCTGTTTGTATTAGATCAAAGAAAAGCTCTTCTGCAGACCTTATTTTGTATTCCTGTTATCTGTTGAATTTCTAAAATAAATGCAGAAGAATGAATCCAGACCTCATAATCTGCTACCCTTTAACTCTAGTAAAAAGACACCTTCCAGTCAAAGGAACTAATTGTTTATAATGGAATATTCTCATCATTCCTAGGTCAAATTCAGTGATGACTACCCCTAAGTTCAATGTTCAGTATAGTTAATGCCTTTACTTGTTATTTGTCAGGAGTCTTCTTAGGAAACCTTTTTACTGTGGCAGTTCACTGGAGGGTCATCACTACAGCAGATCTCTTCTAGAGGGGTTTAAAGAGAAAGGAAAGTCCTTGAAAGTGGCACTGTAGACCCCGCAACCCTACTGAATTTGGTGGTAGATTATCAGTTTTAGATGTATGCTACTATTTAGATACTTTGGGTAGAATCTTATGGCTTTCCGGATACATGACAATGCATCATTTCTGCAGCAGCCCATCTCATCTGGAGCCCAGTATGTTTGCAGCTTTTTGTGTTGTTGAGTCTGGAGACTCCCACCACTAGTGTGGTGGCATCAATGTGGGTATGTGTGTATGGCCCCTACCTCATTTCTGTGGTTTACTGTTGTTTTTGACAGAAAGCGACTTTTAAGTCAGTACTTGATAAATTAGTATTGAAGGATACTCTGGAGTTGTCCATTGCCACTATGTCCACTTCAAAAGCTCTCCACCTTTGATCCTGATGGATGAGAGGGTTTTCTAGACAGAGTTCACTTGCAGAGAGTACACTGCTTCACCTTGCATCCACAGTTGAATATTTTGTGCAATATTGAAATAGTCTTCATGAACATTTTCTTTTTGTGTGCATTTGTGTGCATGTGTTTGTGTAGAGTCAAGCTTCTGGTAGCACAAATCATTTTGAAAAATGTGTCTATTTTCTGCGAAATTTTCTTGACTTTTCTCAGGTTCTTCAAATCTGAATGGTCACATGGTGCATATAGTTTTCATACCTTGGATTGCAATTATTCTCTCATGCTGTATCTTCAGTGGTATGACATGATCAGATAAGCATCCTCATGTAGTTCATACACAGACCAGGCCATGTTTTGTCCTATGTTAAAACATCTAACATTTCAGGATATGTTTCTGCTGTCTCACAGATTTAACACATTTAACAGACTCCAGAGAAATAACTGACATAGTCTAAATCAGCACTAAAAGAAGAATTTCAGTTTGATTCTCAAGGTCCAAAAATCTGAGGAAAATTCAGCTTTGTAGGAAATAGATTTATATCAGTACAGTTCTGCTTCTTTCTCCCACCCTGAGTGTGGGTTGATGGAGAGCTATTAAACAGTTTAGCCTGTGATTAATTTAGCTCTCTCTGTACCTTTGTGTCCTTCTTGTGCTTGATTAGTCCAAGGTTTGGGATTTGAAATAAAGCCAAGTTTTTAAATCTGGAGCCCTCTTAATTACTTCCTCTCACTCTTTCTTTTTTTTTTTTTTTTTTATCATATGGTAAAAATCTGATTACAGATACGTCTACAAAGTAGCTCACTGTAGAGATATTAAGCTAGGTCTAAAAGATCTGGTTTGGTAGCGGAAGCAGTCTAGCCATAGCAACATAAGATAATTTATATAAACATACATTTACTACACAAAAGTGTGAGTAGTTTGGAACATGCCATATATATATATATATAGTTATGTATATATATGTGTAAAGACTACATATTTATACATACGCATCTAAAAACCTTGCTAGTACAATTTAGCAAGTAACACATTTCAAAAGTAGAAAGAGAAAGGAAAAACAGAAACACAATTGTGATTAATCATGCTCATTATCAAGTCAGACTTATGACCTGTGTAAATTTTAGGGCGTTTTTTTTTTTGAAGTGTGTGTGTGGTGGTGGATGGGAGGAGGGGTGCATATGTGTGGAAGGAGAGATGAAAAATACACTGCTTTCTCTGCCAATAAAATGACCCCCTTCACCCCCCACCCCCACCTCACCCCCAGCTTTCAACCTTCCCTCCAAAAGTTAGGTAGATGTCTAAAGCTGGCTAAAGCCTTATTATTTAGTTAACTCTAGGTGGTTTCCATTAGCCTTACAGTACGTGCCACTGAGCAGACATACAGTAACTGAATTGTTTCAACTTATCCAAATAACATTGAAATAGACTTAATTGTTGAACTGCAGGAAAGACCGTGTGTCTCCAGAGACTATTAGTGTCATTTAAAAGGCTAAATGTATCATAAAACCTGTCTTTAACAGAATAAAATTGTACAGACCAACACAATTTTAGCTAATGTTTTCCACATTTCTTGTAAAAAAAGTCGCTGGCTGTAAAGCAAAGTTCATAACATTTCTAGGAGTTATTTCGGTGTAGCACTTCTCAACAAGTTTGAACCTACTATTACTTGTACTACTGAGTAGCAACGTTGAGAGAAGTCACATTAAATTCTATTGGACTTAAAGAACATATTTATATTTCTTGTATGTGAAAAGAGGCTTTCGTGCAGCTGAAATTTTAAGAAGACTCTGATTCCAATAGATAAACATTTTCCTTTTAGACTGCAAGAACATTTAAATCCAGCTTTGATTAAAGAAGAATACTGTAGCATTTGAGAGGAAAAGTAAAACTGAAGAAGTACTTGCTGATACAGATTGTCAGTGTGATTTCCTCAACAATCATCATTCCAGTATTTTGTGATATTTATTCTGGGATTTACCACTTGGCTTTTAATTCTAATGTTACATATGTTCTTTTGTTGACTATGTTAAAAATTTTTATTTTGGTGGAGACAATGATAAAGGTAGCTGAAAACAGAGAAAGAGGAAGGCAGAAGTGAATGGGGGAGGGAGAATGAGAGGCCAAGGAAGAGTGAAAGAAAAAAGTGAATTGCTTTTATGCTATCAAAGAGACAAAGGGGTATTTCTTTGTTCGAAAGAAGTTCAAAGTATAATGGGGAAAAAATCAAGAAGAAAGACAAATAGTGAATCAAACCTGAATAGGGGAAGCAAATCTTTCTATTTATCTGTCTCATCTTTTCACTGGAGTTGTATATCAACTATCAAGGAAACTATTTCAAATAACTTCTGCTAACTTTATTGTTATATTACAAGTTTAGTAGCCTTGTTATTTTACAAGTTTAGTTGCTATGGAAATGAATGATGTAATCTACTCTTTCCATCACAATTGCTTACTTTTGAATAAATCTTTTTAACCTGAAGATATTTTTTTCTCTTAGCCCTTTCCAATCTGGTGGACAAAGTTTTTTTTGTTGTTTTTTTTTGTTTGTTTTTTTTCTTTTTCCTGGAAAATCACAGAATCAGGATGTAATTACCCCTGTAGGAACACCAGCGCCTTTCCTGAAAAAGTTAGGAATTTCTTGCAACAGCAGTTACTGTCAAGCTTTTCCCATTAGAGCTATGTGTGAATAGAAACAACTATAATTTCTTCATTGCTCTCTATTAAAATGAACTTGAATCATTTAACTCTTTTGAAAAAGAGACATTATGATGACAAAAAATATTGGTTAAGTCTAGCCAGGGTTTGATTTATTTGGTTTTAGTCTTGCGATAAGGAGAGGGTATGTGCTAATGAAGCAGTTCCCGTTTAGAGCGAAATTCATCCAGTAACAAGTCATTGTGCCACTAATTCTTTTTTCATCCCCATTTTGGGAATTTACGTAGTGTCTGGTCTCCTGGTGCTGACCCTCAGAGTGGCCCTGAATTCACCTGTAATGAAGGAAATCCCTGGATGCACAAACCTAGAGTATCTTTACCTTGAAGTGAAAGGACTCTTACCATTTGTAGATTATTGATCGGACACCACTGCACAGACCAGCCTGCAGATGTTTTACTCATACGGTGTGCAATTAAGTGCAATGGAGAGATCTGCCCACACCTCTGATGCAGCAAAGGTAATAGTTTGACTTTGATAATTTGAAATTTTAAAGCTGGGTAGTTGCATTAACATGGTGTCAGACAAAAACCAAAAGGTCAAACATGCATCCATGCAGCAATTCTACTTCTGATTTGTAAAGCAGTTCAATGTCTGCTTTGCCAGTTTGCCTTTCAGGCCTGAAATGAATATATTTAATTGCAATTCATAAGAAAGTTTTATGGTTTGGTATGACCGTAGGCAACATACACAGAGTTCTAGTTACTGTCCTGCTAGGCATTCAGGTGACTTCAGGAAATCTTTGCAATCACACTGTGGCATACTGGACAACTGAGTTTAAATCACTGGCAACCTCTCCATAATAGATCTGGCTTAGGAAGAACGTATGGAAATGTGGATTGGAGCTGTGCCTTTCCTAAATATTACGTAATTGGTACTGGATTGAAGGTATATTGATTTTTTTTCCCCCCCAACCCATCTAGACTTTGAAAACACAGGTTTCCAAAGCTGGAGGCATCACTGTTTCTCACATTCATCACAGTAACAGCAGCATTACTGAGAAGATCTGAGGTATGTGGAATGTCAAGCAACATGCTTTCTTTTTGATGTCTGGTCTAACCTCTTTGTTAAAGATTGTAAATCTTACAAGCACTGACCACAGCTATCCAAATAATGAGAGAGGGAAATGTTTTTTCCCCATATTTACAAAACATTTGCATAATAAAGTCCACTCTCCCATAAATAGGATCCTAGGCCCTGATAAGCATGAAATTATTTTTACTATTCAGATTCCAGCATTTCAATACAGACTTTCATGAGGGAGCTTCTTGTGACATAGATAATTTATTTTTTTCCTGTCCTTTTTTATCTTTAATAAGAGTAAATATTCTGACGGAGGTGTGAAAATTAACCAAACAAACAAAAACAAAAAGCTTTCCAGAAAACATACTGAAGGAATGTGAATTTTTTAAACGTTCATTGATTTTAAGGCAGTCACCTGTGAAGCACAGATATGAATCTCATTGAAGTCAATGGTTATGGTCCTGAGGTAGTGGAACATGGAAATATATTTAAATGATGACATAAGAAATGACAAAATACTGTTAATAAATCATTGTTTCTTGGATGTATATAGGTTATATATAGAGAGGTCTCTTGAGTATAGCTAAGATTCCGAAGACATTTAATATCTATGAGTGAAGTAAAACTCACAGAGGACATTACACATTATTTTTGTCATTTAGCAGCTGAAAAAGGTGTTTATATGATTTGCCCTAACTCATGTGGCAAGGAACAACAAAGCAAAGAATAGAAACCTTCACCTTATGGGTTCATTCCCACATTCTCCATAAATGACCTGATTTAGGACTTATTTTAATGTGGCCTTGACAAATGTAATGTGCAAAACTAATGAAATTTAAGTTAAAAAAGGACCGACTTAGATGACCCCTGACCTCTCATGTCTAACTGTAGTCTCATTCTAATATAAAGTGATAATTGTCCAATGTTGGTCTTACAACTTCATTCCTGATAAGTTTGAAAAGATGCAACTAAAACTGCTAATTTCTGAATTCTGCAAAATTAGGATGTAAGTAGCTAAAAAGATGCTGTTGACAGACTGTAAAACCACCTTCCCACTATGCCCACTATGCAGTCTTTACTCATGTGAGGGGTCCCATTTAACCTGATGAGACCACTCAGCATAAGCCACACAAAACTTTGCAGGGTTGGGCCTAGTAAGGTTAAGTACTTCCACATTGTTCATTGAGCATACAAATTCTGTGAGAATTACTGCAAGAAAATCAAATAATGAATTTCTACATTTTCAGCAAATGTCTTGAGCTAATCAGCACAGAATCTAATTTGCTCTAATCAGCCCAAGGTGGATAGAATGTGAAACAGATGACCTTAGTGTTTAAGAACAGGTAATTCTGTTTATTTGTGGTGAATAATGACATTTTTCTACTGATGGGTATTCACCTTGTCCCTTAAAATTGCATCAGGTCAGTGCAGAGAGTAACTGTTACAGCAGGTTTGAATTCCCCTGTACTATATAATAGGTAACTTTTCTGTCACTGCCAATTTGAACCAGTCCCATATATGAAAAACAAAACTAAGGTTCCTAGTAAATATAACAATTTTTAATATCTCCAGCTGGAGAGAATGTTTCCACTAGTATAGCAGAAGGGTGTAAGTATGGTTCTGTAAAGCAGTCTCAGAAAGAGAATTTCAGAAAGGGGAAAACTTTTCCTTCCCTTACTTTTAGAATTATTAGAAGTGCACATCCCAGAAACATAACCCATGAGTAAACATGTTAACTGAACCAAGATAACATAAAAATCAAATCAGTTCAAGGATAACAATACAAGTCTGAAAACAAATTATTAGTAACTGAGATCGGATGTGGGCAAGCTCTACATGGGTTTCTCATTCTTTATTTCCAAAGTGTCTTAAACCAGAAAAGAAAAATCTTAACTTCATCACAAGTATCATTAACTAAGGTAAAACTTGAGTCAAGCACTTGAAATTTGGCCACCTGAGAATATTGGCTAGTGTTCAAACTTTAATTCCTGGCCCTCCCATAACGATCTACAAATACATAAATAAACAACCCTCTAGTACTGAGAAGGAGTAGCTCCTGCTTGCCCTTTCTCCTGTGAAAGCTGGAAACCAAACTGATGGAAACCTACTATTGCTTTATCACCCCCCTCCTCCACTCCAACTATTGTTCATCTTTCAATGACCCTCAAGTCTTAACCTCTGTTGCAGATATGTTTTGGCCTTCTTTTGGCTGTTCTCAGTCTGCTGGACTATTTTGCTGGGGAGGAGTGGGGGAGGGATGTCGGGAAAACAGATATCAAAGCCAGAATTAAAGAGGAAGCCCTAGTGAGGCCTTGAAAGAAAGGGAGCAGCTCTTCTGTAAAGGATAGATGTGGACCCATGAGCCTTGATGCCAAGCCCAGGAAGAGCTGATGACTGTTTGCTTAAAGGCATAGCCATACAGGCACAGCCTTGAATGGATAGAAATCAGGCAAGACTCAACATTTTCTTCAGGGAAGAAAGCCTCATGTTTAATTTTGCTTAAACAGAGCTGAACAATTTTTAGTGCAGGGAAGATGTTTACTTTTTCCCTGATACATATTTGCAAGAAGAAAAATGTAGCACCTTCTTCCCCTCAGATAAACAGAGCAATGTGTTCTTATTATCAAAGGTGACTGTTCTTATAACTGGGGGTAAAAATGGCACATTATTATTTCATTAACAATAGTAATAGCTTTCTGGTACTCAGGAATCAGTGCTGCTAACTGGTGCCTGCCCTCCTCTGAAGGTTTCCAGCAATGTTTTTTAAAACTCTTTTCCCGAGACTGAGCTGCAATTAAGATGGGCTTCAGTCAGTTCTGCAGAGATGTCACTCCACATAGCACTGCAGGCTTCATGCTGCAACATGGAGATGTCACTTCAGATAGCACTGTGGGCTTGAAGTGGCAATGCAGAGACGTCACTTCTCTATTAGGAACTGCTGCTGGAGAATCTGTCCTTTTCGATGGATCTGGCCCCATACTTTGCTAATACTCTCCTGATGTCCCTCTCACTGGGCTTTATTTCACAGGAACCATATGACAAGTTAAAGCATGTCCTTGAGAAGTCACGTTAACTAATGCAACAATGACCGTGACTGCACAGTATGTCTAGGCAGGGACAAAGTGTTGTTTCAATCATGGAAAAACCTTACTCTAGCGAGAACTGACTCACAATCTGCAAAGTGGTTGTTGGACACAACTTATCTCTGTCTGCAATGACCGCAAGCCATGGCCATGGTTGTGTCAGTTAACATGACTTCTCAAGGTCATGTTCCATACTGCTGTAAATTTTGAAGGAAGATAAAGAGGCATCAGGAATTTATTTTCTTTCTAGATGCCTCTTTGGCTCAGTTAACCTTTAACAATGGTCTCTTCTTAAGTGGCTAAAACAATAAAGAACAGTGCCACAGAGCTAAGAACATGAATCATAAGTTTCAGTCCAGTCTAAATAGTTGAGCCTGCTTTTTACTTCAATATTCCAAGCAAAATAAAGGTCTGTGCATAAAAATGCCCATACATGTTGCCATATAAATTCTGAGTTTCAGGCATTCCAGCATTTGCTGTGGGTAGAATAAAATTTCTAACGAAAATATTGTCCAGTATGCTTTTCCCAGTCAAACTCCATATGTGATCCCACAAGTACAAATGACGTTTGGTAGTGCCCCCTTTTGTAATTGCTTTAAATTAAAAAGCAATTAGAAGCCCACTAATTTCAGACTAGACCCACTGGGTCAGGACTGAGATCACCAGTAGAGCAGTCACAGTGTATGCATTACACATCCCTCGTTCCACGAAGGCCAAGTTTATATTGGAGGTAGGTCAGTAATTCCTGCTACTGTCAGTGGAAGCCTTTTAAGGAGGCCCAAGGACGTACACAGTGTTCATTCATCCTTTGGCAGGTGTTGGTACCAGGGACAAATTTACCTCTTGTCATTTTGCTCCTTGTGACTAATAGGAATCTCGGACCTTCATGAGGTGATGTGCACTGCAAATCCCCACAGCAGGGCTTTTTTGGGGGAGTAGAGGCCTCAGAGACTCGCTGCTGTATGTGAGACAGATGGGAAGGCTACAGATGCTCTGCTGTACTTCTTCTTGCACCTTCACTAACCCCTCCCCAACACCCCCCTCACCATACCTGGATTTCTGCTGCTGATGCCTCTCCCTTCTGTGTCACTGATTGCAGGGAGTTTGTTTAAGCAAGGAAGAAATGATAAAGAGATTACCGAGTACAGCTGATTGCCTGCCCTAGCTGAAAGGCACTGCGGATGGTCTGGCCTGCTCTGTCCAGGGGCTATGGTGGTCCTGTCTCCCAGCACAGCTCCTGCAAAGCTCTCCTCAGCAAGCACCATAAGTAACCCCAGAATTGAACTTTCCTCACAAAAAGGCTCTTCTAGGTTTTTCTCAGCATCCAATTTTTCTTGGCATGGCTTCCATTTTTTAATTTTTATTATTTATCTTTTTCCCACAGAAGCCGTGAAAACTTTTCCTAACATGATCCTACTTTGCCTTCTGGCTGAAGAGTATGACTGATGCCTTTTCTTCCCCAGTGCAGAAGTGCATCTGTGGAGTAGAGAGACTAGGTAACCAGCTGTCATGTCAGGTTTCCTAAACTTACTTGCATGTAATTTCTCACTTGTTGATCTGTGTCAAAGCAGAGAGCCTCTGCTGCTAGTTTCATTGCACATCAGGTCTAGAAAATCATTTCATTAAGGCTGAAAAAAATGTTTTACTTAAGTCAAAATCAGTCTATTCCTACATCTGTTTTTTTTTGCTTCTCCCTTAGACAGGCTGATAACACTTATCCTTCTCTTCTCTCTTGCCTTCTTTTCTACATCAAAGATACTAACCACTGTGTTCTTTAATTTAACAGATTCTGCAGCACAAGGGAGAATAACTTCATTTCATGAATAGTGAATCCTTGTATAATGTCATCTTCACATAATCTCTATTTTGCTGACCTGAAAGAGATTTTATTTCAGTAAATGTGCAGACCACCACTACAGTGAGACTGTACTGACTAAAAGAAGTGGTGTTACAAGTGTAATTGTTGTTTTAAAGCATTCTATTGAAGTGTACTAATTATTCTGTTCTTCTATCTGTCTAATTAACAGCTCTTGGGTTGCTTATTTCTGCCAGAGAGAATGGTTTTACCTCAGGTCACCACCACACCATCTTGCAGATGTGGGCATTGTAGCCAAAGCAGACACCTATGAATTATTGTCATAGTTATACTTAGGATACACATTGTAGTTATAGTCATACTTAGGATATAATTCATATTTACTTGCCTTGAATTCCAAGAGGAGCATACTACAACAGTGTAGCCAGCAACATACATATATATGTATGTTGGCATAGCCAAACACAACATATAAGCTTTTCACATAAATAAGTGAACAATGTGTCTGTCAAAGAGTAAAAAAAACCCCTGGTGTAGTTACAAGTAGTATGCATGGAAAACATGTAAACAGCAACCCAAGTAACAGAACTTGCAAGATAAAGAACAAAGACCACGATAAGCACAAGGAGCAGCAAATGGGCAGGATATCCTGCTGAGTACACAAGTATCCCAGAAGGATGGCTGGCAAAGCCAAAAACAAGATAAGCAGCACTGGGAGCAGATGGGATCCCTTTCTGGGAGAGGAGCAAGCTGCAAAAAACATCGGGCATCCGGAGGAACTTTTACCATCAAAGGGCTGTCAAGCCTGACAGCTTTGACCTCCTCAACCATCAACTACCAAGTACTGGAACCACTGGTACATCAGCTCCCTGGTATTGCATACTCACAGCCCATTTGAAATATAGTGGACTGATAGTTTTGTGTATGTAAAGGTATGTCGTGGCAATGTGTAAGAACCACAGGCACAGGGTGACATTAATGACTGTCAGTCAGCTAAAGTTTTATTTAAAAGTTGATTTATCAGTCTTCTAAACACTCCCATCACAATGATTTCTAATTCCGATTGATAGTGATATATGTAGGCTTATATATATATATATACACACATCTAGTCAGTTACAACAAAACAAAGATTAAAAAAAAAAAAGCACAACAGTTACAAGAAGGACTAAACAAAACCAAAAGCATGTTATCATGTTGGACAGCATTAGCAATTTGTACTTTACATAAGAAGAGGGCAGAAAATGAGAATCCTTCACCCTCAGAGGATGGGTTCCTTTTCACAGAGCTAGAGGTTGGTCACTGCCAGCATCTCTGATTGTATCTGGAAAGGGATGTATAGATATATACTCTGCATTGCTGACCAATAAAATACAGTACCTTGTGGAGTTACCAAGAGATACTCTCTTGTTCCTACGGCTTTGAAACACTCAAGGGAATATGCCACTGCTACAGAGATAACTGATGAAGCAGTTGGATTCAGTTTATGTGAAGTTTTGATTTTCTTAATAAATTTTTTTACTTTTTGAGAACGTGGAAATGTGTGCAAAATAACTACAGATTGTAACATATCTAGAAGCCTCTGAAGGATTTGTTTAAATTTTAAATGCTGCATCTGCACCTGGACTGAAATAGTAGATATTAAACCCTGATGTATGTTTTGAATCCCTACAAATTATACATTTTCCCCATTTCCTGCTGCTTTTCCTTTCATACTGCTACTATCAGCAAGTTTTTTCATTGTGTACCAGGAGTAATACTGATTTCATCTGCAAAATTCAGGCTAGTCACAAGTTACCTCATCATCAAGAAAAGCATTCTCTATAGTCATTAAAAGAATAGTAGCAATAATTCATGTAACCTGGACATCATTTTGCTTTTTCTCTTTCTTATTTTATACCATTATTTTAAACTGTTAGTCAAGATCCTCACCTGATATACATCAATGTTACCCCACTGAAACCTTGACTAACACCTGAGTGAGAAAACCTCCTCCTCCAGATCTCCTTAGCTATGTTTGGAATTGTATCTAAAATGATTTTTATTGCTTAACATAGAAATGTGTAAGATGCAAATGAAAGCATCAAAATTTTTGGATAACATGAGTTTGTCCTGCAAACCTCATTTGTACAGTGTTTGTATATATGTCAAAGTTTTAGGCTTACTATACCAGTACTATACCAGTGCCAGCCCTATTGTGTGGAGATATATAAGAAGTACTAAAATTTTAATTTCAAAGTTTTAATTATTGTTATCGGTTTTTTATTATTATTTTTGATAGATTATCTTATTGCAGAATCCATGGATTTGAAACTGCAAAATTCTATGCAGTTGTAATGCATCCACAGGAACTGCAGACACTCTGCAAGCAAGTACAAAACATGTTAAATGCTGTGAACACTTTAAGTCTTTGAGCAGCAGTAGGATGCTTTTGTTCTGATCTGTAACTGAATTTTAGGCTGTCCTAAATGTTTGCAAAGTTCAGAAATATCCAGAGCACAAAAGTGTGAAAGAGGGACAATTGTCAATAGCATTTTTTCTTCTAATGCTCTGCCAAAAAAACACGTATGAGGTACATGCTGCTACCATGTCACTCATCATAGGCATGATTTGCTCCTGACTGTGTGTGCAAACTATGAGGAGCTGGACTTGTGGCCATAACATGCAAAACTTCTAGGATTTGTGTTAACACTAAAAAAATATTTTCTGGTCTGGAGTACATAGATTATGTCTGGTCTGGTAAATTGGACATGTTTAGGTATGTTCTTTGGCATAGAGGTGGATTGAGTGTCTGTTAGTGAACTGTCTACTAGTAAGCCTCTAAAACTGGGTTCCTACCTGTGAACTATGCCACAACAGTTTTTGGAGACAAAACCATATCTGGAAAAGGTTAAGGGAGACTTTGGTTCCTTGGGATAGGCCAGGCAGAAACCAAATGTTCTAATGACTTCACTGGTGTAGACATATGAACAATTCAGTGCCTGAGAACATCACCAGTCATGTTTGAATTGGCAGCTACAGACCCAACCCTAATGACACAATTCCTTTAGGGGATGGAAATTTTAAAATTATTTTGATATTGAGTCTGTTCGTGAGTTTAGAACCATTGATGCCATTATATGTAACTACAGCTTACTAGTACTTGAAACAAAAATGTACAGGTGATTCATGTCCTGGTTTATGTAGGTTTTCACATTGCTTACTTGCCATAGTTTCTACATGTGATATACTAGTTCCATTAAATGACATCATGGACACTACTTATTCTTTTTCTCCTCGTGAGGGGCAGAAGTATAGTGAGATGGATGTTAGTTTCTGAAAGGCCTTTTGAAATATGTTTATTTCTACAAATGGTGCTCTATACTCATGCTAAACAAAGTAAAAGAAAAAGGCAGACTTTATGAAATGCAAATAGTGAAGTTTGTCATTAGCCTTAGATCCCTTGAAAAAATCATTCCACTGTCTTAGCTTGACCAGGAAAACAGATCCTTATGCATACAAAATAATTCCAGCACATCTATATTGCAAGGACCTTTCTGCTGTTTGAGATATGGTCAAGACATAACTGAGATTAAGTGTAGACTGTGTTTGTTCAAGACATATCTCTGAATATTTTCCCTACCACCTCATATACAATTGAAATACTAAAATGTGTGTGCGTGTGTGTGTTTTGTATTTTGTTTGTTTGTTTGTTTGTTTTTAATAGCAAAACTCACTCCCAGGTAAAGAAGTGAAAATTTAGGGGAAAAAAAATCTCAAGTATGCTTTACAGATTATGCCTTACCTTTTTTATTTGTATTTTTTCTATTTTTATTTTTTTATTGTGCTCAATATAAAATTAGCTAGAGATGAGCCAAATGGAATGTTCAATCCCCTTTGAATTCAAATGACTATGAATTTGGTAAATATTTTTAGGTATTTTATGCACTTCCCAAACTGGAAGAGAAAATATATGTATATAAAAAATTATCATTAAGGGTTGCAATCTAAGTATTAGACAAGATGCAACTGTTTGCTACAAGTTTCATATGTGTTGGCCAGATGTTGCAATTCTTGTTCAGGAAAGCCTCCAATGAAATTAGAAAGTGTTGTCTGAGGAAGGTGTGTGAGATCTTTTTTTTTTTTTTTAAATTATTGTTATTAGAATATTACTAGGAAGCAAAGGCAACTGGCTTTATCTTGCTAGGAAGTAAGATTTTGTTATCAGAAACGTCTAGTTTTGACTTTTGACCAGCAGTATTAGATTTCTTCTGATATGACGTGTTATGTACGTCTGGAATTCTTGACTTAATCTCCAAAGAATTAGGGATTTCCTTTTACTACTACTGCTCTCCTTCCAGCAAAAGAAAAAAAAAAAAGCAAAAAAGAGAAAGAATATTTTAATTTTTTACTTAATTAGTTTATCAATAAACGTGTTTGAGATATAACTTCCTTTAAAATTAACTAAACATGAAATTTTTACTTCCAAGTTCTCCAATTGTCAGACTTTTATCACAAATTTTTAGGTTTTCTGAGAAAGGGACAATTTTGATTAACTGTAAATGAAGTCACTGACATACTCTTTTTTCTGAGCCTTCTTAAAAAGAAAAAGTTAGAAAAAAATCCAAACTTCTGTGAGTTGTAATCCTTGCTGTAGACAGTTATAAATTATTGTATATTTTTGGATTATGCTTCATTGCCCTGACCAAAGAGATTTTAAAAGTGTAAGAATACTATATAACCTTATCTTGCTAATACAGGAACTGCTAAATAGCTATAAACCGGGTTACCTTTTACTGTGTTAAAGGGACATCAAATTTCTGCTTGAAATGCAACTTAATAAAAAATAATTTGAATGTGGTTTCAGATTATTCCATACTCAATCTCTTATTACATTATCACTCATCTTGTTATAACTGATGTTCTTCTTATATGCCTAATTGTTTCAACCAAATTACCTGAAAAACTCTGTTATTAAAATATATGGTGCTTCTCAATGATAGTGAAAAAGCTATGTGATATGAAAGAAAAGTTTCAGTCCCAGACAAAAAGAAAAATAAAACAATATAGATTGTTTTTAAAATCTTCTGATTTTAAGTCAATGTCTTGTTTTGTAAATGTGTTTATAAACATGTTTATAAACATAGTAGGTCCCAAATCAGTCCTGGAAATTCTCTGCCAGTGCTTAGTTTTTAGAATCAAATTTTCTAATTTGACGAACATTTTCCTTCCATTCTGTTGTGTGAAAGACCAACATCAAACAAAGAATTTTACTATGTGGGCAAAACAGTATAGCCGAATGCAATTCTGTTGAAAATTGTGCAATGTTATATTGAAAAAATATTTGTCTTTAGTCTTTCAGTTATATTTCTTTGTCTTTTTTTTTTTTTTTAATAAAAATTATAGGTAAGTTGGACTTACATGTATCCATTTTTATTTTTTTTTTTTATTTTTTTTTAAAGTTGGCTGTGTCCCTCAAAGATCTGTATCTAAACACCATAAATTTTATGGAATTGGCATAAAAGTGACATCCATTGGGTCCTCTAGAGCCAGCCCAATCCTCTTATAACAGGGATTGTTTCAGGTAATATTAGAAGGAAAGCTTTCAGTGTCTGAGTGAGACTTGAGAACTCTGTTAACACTTGCAAAAAGTGTAAAATGTGCACTTGTGATTTAATGACTGAGAGAGCTGATTGAATAAGATACTTTTTTTTTTTTCTATAAACCATTTGAAGTATCAAAAGCTACCCACATGTAAGAGTTCACATTTTTTCCTGTGGCATTTTAACCCAGAAATGGATGAAGAAATTTAACATGTTGGATTTACTTGTTGGCTTCATGCTGTCAGATGCCTGTCATCATGTCTTGCAAAGCTGTTGTGTATCTCTTGTTTTGAGTTCTGAGTTTTGACTTCTGTCAATACTGACTGCAGTTCCGTGCTAATAAACCTTGATCAGTAATTTCTATGTTCAATTTTTTTCACTAACAAATGTGGTTTCAGAGTCATTATTTGAAATTCAATGGGTCTTTCTGCTTACCTGGTGCATTTAATATTTATTTTTTAAAATGACTTAAAATTTTCTTCATTAAGGGGATTTCATCAGCCTGCCATGTGAAAACTTTGCTACTAATGTAGTCCCCAGAAAACATCTAAATTTCCTAGATCAGTAAGGGCTGAGAGGAAAAGAAATTAAATAACAGTACAAATGTTAATCATTAGTAGTAGTCCAATTTAACAGCTATTTGTTCTTTTAAAGAATGTCAGCTTTCTGTGGAGGAGTGACTACTCTTGCGTAGGAGTAGGTAGTGGCAACAGCAGCAAGTTCCAGGTAAGAGAAAGAAAATCAAACCTGAAAATGCAGCAAGCTGTGACTGCACAGAAATAAAAGAATGTAAGGGAGATAAAGGCCCTGAATGTAGGATGACCCAGAAAATGCCTTAAGCTCACTCATCACTTTTCTGGCTGCTGTAGCCCTATTTTAAAATGTCTTCTGCTGATACCCTTGGAAAAATTTATTCTGACATCTCATATAAATGTCAAACATCCTTTTTCAAAATAGTTTCTTGTAATTCTGAAGATAACAAAAGAAAAATAATTAATATTGGAATTTAAAAGTTGTTAGTCCTCCATGTAGCTAAAAAGATTTTCTTAGTATTTGCTTATATTTCTTTTGACTAGTGTTAAGATATCTTTCAAAATAAACTGATTGTCTTGCAGAGCTTTGTTCTTGTCTATTTGACTTACTCAGTCTCTTTCCCTGCTGATACAAGTGTACTGATGCTTTGAATTGGAGGGGTGGGGGTGTTTAGTTGTACCATTTTCAGAGGATTCAATGGGTAGGAAGACTTCGACCCTGGCAGAAAGAGTGAGGAGGCATGGGGAGGGAGGTGGTGAGACAAGAACTTTTGCGTGTGAGTTTTTGCAGTGGACCCCACCTTGTTTCTCTCACCAGGGTGATGCTGCCTCCACCCTACCACCCCACCTGCTCAGCTCTCAGGAAGTTTAACTTTCTGCTGAATAAGATCCAGAAACTTTGGGCAGTGTTGGTTAGATTTTTCATTTCTTTACTTGGACAAAGATATACAATGTTTAGGGATTATGTTTTTGCTTTTTCAATTGCAACCTATATACTTCATTGCCTAAGTGCTACTTTAGTATCAATTGCAAGAATATAAATAAAAAATACCACTTTATAGTTGTTCATCTAAGACCTTGAAAAGCAGTAAATCAAAATCCTTTTTTGGTCTACCTTCAGTTCTCATGACAGGACCAATACATTTGGACTGCGGCAACTTATTTAGATGATATTTGTCAAGATGGTGGATTTAAAACACATAGCAGCTTTTTTTACAGCAAAGCTGATTGTTATTTTATGTGTTTAGCCCCATGGCAAAGTGAACCCTAAACATTTTCCCTTGCTAACCAGGTTTACTCTACAGCTCATGACAGGGACAGTGTTGACTGGACTGTGCTTAATTTTATTGTCCTTTGAAGGAAGCAACATCTTGCCTCTCCTACCTTTTTCCCAACAGAGTGAACTCCAGTCTCTACTCGTGCTGAGGGTTCAGAGAGAGAGAGACCAGGACACTGAAAAGAACCGAATTTCCCATCCTAGGAAATTAAGCAGTGTGTGTTTTGTCCTTGCAGAGGAAAATAATCTAAGCAGTGTGGCCTAACAGCCACAATTGAATTACCTTCTCTAAAAGCCAAATTCTGCCTCTCTGTGTAGACAGAAGAGCATGGGACTGCTGCTGTCCCAGATAAGGACCCCAAAGAGTTCAGAAAATGATGGTCTTGGGTCACACACCTCTTTTCTGGGGGGAAGCTAAAGTGAATAATGTAGAATTTTGATTTTGTCAAAGGAGATCAAATGCAAAGCACAGAGCTTCCTTAATGCAGCAGTGAGAAAACTCAGGCTACATTCCTGTGTCCAAGAGTTAAATGGTGATTACTCTTTGATCCTTGAGAGTACTTTATTCCCATTCTGACTGTTTTAGCTAGTACCCCTTTTTAGGACTTGACTTTGAATGCAGGTTAAATCTTTGAAAATATGTCAATGAATTTCAGCACTCAGACGTGTAATTATTCTTCATATATCTCTGGTTGTAATGCAAACACACCTGTAGGATGTTTTCCATTGAAACCACAAGGAGAGAACCTGTAATAAATCTCAGAGTGATAGCTTTATCGTGACTGACAGAGCTGCTGGAGGCCTCTTTTTTATGAGTATAATTTGGGAGTATATAAAGGAGAGATTGATTTTCACAGACCCTCTCTTTTCTTTGGTATTTATGCCTAGTCTATACAACCCACCCTAGTTTTTTATTTTACAAAAAGATCTAACATGTGTGACTTGATTAAAACAATGATTTCCATATTGCATTTCCATGAGTCAGCACAGGCCAACGTGATCACAATTTAATTCTGTACTTTGCAGGTCCCACGACTGAGTGTTGTGCATGATTTATCAAGGAGTTGCAGCTCTCTTACTTGTCAAGACTTGCTCTTCTGAATCCTTTGGAAATAGCAGTTTAACCTTTTGAACTGAGCCAGTACCTACTAGCTGGAGAGGATGAAGTGCTTGCAAAAAGAGGCTGTGGGTCTAATGAGATGTGACTGTGAGATGAGCTTGACAACATACAGCAAAACTCACAACTCATACTAAGAAGTGGTTGTCATTTTGATCTGCATGAAGTTTAGCAACTCATGGATTTGAGCCACCACGTGTGTTGAGCCAACTCTTTCTTTTAATGGGAGTAAGTTCTGCTGATGTCCACAGGGCCATTCAGAGAGGGTGAGGGCAAGAAACTGTCCCATTAACTAATCCTCATAGCATTCTTTTATACATTATTACCACGTTTTACTGATAGGGAAATTGAAATCTGACATTTTAAATAAGTTACTTAAGGTATCCTTGCCATAAGCCTTGCCCTTGCACCAGCCTGCCTGTAGATACTTTTCCTTTTTTTTTTTTTTTAATTAAAAAAAGTCAGATGTCCTCATAAATCCATAATTGCCTGTTTTCTTAAATGCTTTTCAGGTATGAATCGTGACAACACTTTCCTTATTTTTCTATTCTGTGGAATGACTAGGCAGCAATTCTGCATGGGACAGAGAAAATGAGTGTTAATGGGAGTTTACCAAATATATCACACAAAACATTTATGGAAATGAGAGGCTCTACAGAACAAAGAACATCTTTCTACTTAGTTTTGCTGCTTTATTCTTTTATAAATCCAGAATAAGACCTTTTCTTGTCTGCTGTTTTGGTTATTTAGAATCAAAACAAATATGAGGAGAACACAGCTTGACCACAACAGAGATATATCTTTGTATCAGTTCATCACATTTCAGTGCTGTGTCAAAAAATGTGTTAAAGACAGAAAGAGAATCAGTATAGCTGAAGATATCACATTGCCAATAATTGTTTTCTGTAATAGTTAGTCCCACTGAAAGCATTAGCAGAATAAGGAGTTTTCTTTTTTAAAAAGTGTGATGTAATTCAGTGCCAGCTGGCTGACCAACAGCCTGGGCTATGCTATATGTGTTACCCTCTCAGTAGGAAGAACAGATCTTTTATTTTTCTTTGTAGAAACCTTGTATGCTTGGCTGTACCAGACCAGGCAGATTGCTTGAAGTGACTGGCTGCCAATGTAATTTGTGTTGGTAAATAAATATAAAATATTGGGATCTTTCAAAGATGGGATCGGAAGGCAATGACTGATGCCAAGCAGAGTGCAGTCATTTCCTGAGCAATAAAACTGCTCTATCAACTCATCTCAAGTTTAATTTGCACAAACTCCATTTGTTGTGTCCCTTCATAAGCAAAGCTGTTAAACTGAAAAATCGCCTGTGGCTATTGTGTAATGTCAGGATCACCTGAATCCTTCTAAGCCAGCCTAAATCCTGTCCTTAGCTCTGCCCTATACGGCTTGCGTTTTTCTCTTCCTGTCAACCAGCATAGTGATGCTGGCTAATATACTGGAAGGAAGTGGAACAAGAACATAGCTGAAGTAGGCATGCTGATGTAAAATCAGACACAGATAATAAAACAGGACTTGGGATGAGAACAACTCACACTCTAGTGCAACATTTTCCAATATTATATAATTCTTTCAGAGGAGAGATGGCTATGGTGCAAGGTGAAGGAACCTCTCCTTGGACTGAGGAAGGCAACATTACTTTGGAAATGAGTATCACTTAATGAAAAGAAGAAATAGAAAAATTCTGCTGCAGCCTAACCTGAAAGGTTTGTTGTGAAGTTCCTTTTCCTTTCCATGCCTTGGCAAAAGCTGTAGGAAAAGGGCAAAGTCTTGCTTGTTGTCTGCAGGAATAAATTAATCCCCTATTGCACTGCGCTTCATTGACACAGAAAACTCAGATTGTCTTTTCCTACATCATGGGGATGATTGAAGGTAAATTGAGAGTCATTATTAAGATAGGCATGTACTAAATGTGGTCAGAGGAGAGAGAAAAAATACATCTTTTGTGGAACAATTCAGAAAGCCAAAAATCCTTTATAGAAAGGAATAAACTCAACTAAAAAGCAAACCACTATGCAGTTCAATAAAAGGTTGCCCTCTCCAGTCAAACAGATACAAGTTGCCACTGGGTGTATAAAGAGGTTCTTTTTCAATTTAGTTATTTCCATTAATGTATGAACCACTGATCAATATTAGACATCACTTAGCTTCTCAGGTCATGAGAAACAACTCATTGGCAAGCATTATACTTCTAGGAGACAAAGTCTTGGTGTGGTAAATATATGACCATGCAAACAAATTGAATACTTTCCATAGAAGTTGAGAGCCAAATTAATGATTCACCCTCACTGTGTCAAAGGTGTAAAGTTCCAGGACTATTCCAAAAGCTATGAATTTCTGGAAGTTCATATGAGCATTGTTCTTAAATACATCCAGAGACCTCTGGAGATGGAAACAGACCTTCGACTGAGCCTCACCTGCCCTATTAGCCTTGGGGGGGTCTATGAGATTTCAAAAGTAAGGAAGGTCTGGGTAAGAAGACTATAGAAATATGTTCAGAAAGCATCGTGCCAAAAATATCAAAATATCATTCGAGATTTCTGATTTCTTTTCTTTCTTCCTTTTTTATTTTTATTTTTATGTCAACTTTTCAGGCCTCAGCTATCAACACATCTCCATCATATCCAGCACTGAACATACTTGTAATTGGACGCTCTTCTTGTTCCACAGTCTATAGCAATAAACACAACTAATATATTAGCTGTTATACAGATGGAGGACTGGGAGATTAAATATCTTGTCCAGGGTCACAAAGGAAATGTGTGACAGGTCTGGGACTTGTGAACCTGGAAATGTCAAGTTGAAGGCCTCAGCTGTGGCTGTATATTTACTCTTGAGTGTTAGCTGACTGCACATTTAACAAAACACTTCAAAAGATACCAATATGTTACTGTTCCTACTGGAAAATGACTGGGCAACCATGCTTCATTTGATAAGTAGCCAAATCTTGCCTGGGGAAATTATTCAGTTTTGATAAATTGTACCAAGTAATCTGAAGAATAGATTGTTTTGTCTTCTAAGTATGTTCATCTAGACTCTTCAGAGAAGAAATGGTGTCTCCTTCTTGTAAATATTAATAAATAATGCTTTTTAGATTTCACTTAGGAGCAAACAAACAGGCAAGAAATAACCACAATTGTAAAAGCTGAGCTACTAGCCAGTTCAATGCCCTCAGAAGAGCTTTAGTCAACGGTGAGTTCAGACAGTTGAAAAAGATGGACTAACTATAGCGTGGATTTTGCCTTGTTTGAACTACAGAGCTTGTCTGTTAGCTTACTAAAAGAATGAACGCTGTGGGAATCAATGACCCAGGTTATGGCTCCATTAGTAGTTAGGCCCAATTTTAATTAGCTGACGATGTGTGCACTATCGTTTGCTAATAAGAGGTGTAATGATTTTACATGCATGGTCTTATAAAGCTTGCCCCTCCCCAAAATGTTATGCATGCACTGTCCAACATTAAGCCTTCTGGGCTCTTCTGGGTCATCTCCATTTCATGTGGGAAGCCTGTAAAAGGTGTCCAGCTTTGAATGCAGCAGAGATCCTGAGTGTGGAGCCTTTCTGTTGGGTGCTGTGCTACAGTGGCTTTTGGCAGCTGGATATCCAAATTCTCCCTATAATTAACTGTGTACTGAGGGTCCATTAGAAAGGCATGTGATGGCCCTAGGCCACAGACTTCTGGCTTCACCATGGCCCTGGAAATATCAGGTTAGCATTGAAATAATTTCAGTTTACTCTGTGTGACTAAAATTGAGGCAAGCCTTTTAATACCATGAGTAGAGGATAAGAGGTCATAGAAGACAGCATAGGTGATGTTTTTTCAGAGCATGATTTTGTTTTTTTTTCCATGTAAGAAAAAAAAAAGAAGTAAATATTAGTCAAAACACTTGAAACATCTAAATTCTTGTCCTCCATTACATAGGTTTGCTCTCTTCAGAAAGATGTTGTGTTTTTTTGAGCAACATATGAAGGAGTTTATAATTTGATATCAAGGAGGATTTAGAGCATCTGGTTTAGGCTATTTTGCTGTCCAACAAAGGTACAATAGAGAGCTCTTATAGGAAGAAAGAAGAAACACAAGCCCCTCCAGAAAGGCAAATCAGGGCACACCTCAGACTCTTACGTTAAAAATATGGGTCCTTCACTAAGTCTATGTTTTGAAAATAGCATGCAAGTGTGTGCATTTGTGAAATAAGAAGGTGCTATTTCTTTGGTTAGCAAAATGCTGTAACAAGAATGCAAAAAAAAAAAAAAAATTAAAATCCCTGTTTACCAATACTGCACGTGATCAAAGGGAGAAGAAAAGTGAAATGCCCAGTGAGATATTCTGGATCTGATTAAGTATAATGACCCCCACACTAAGGAACAGAGGACGCTCAGGACAATATGTTATCTGTGCCAGAGGATCTTACCTTCCTGAATTCTGTAATAATTCAAAGGAGCCTCAAAGTCCTTTCTCATTTCCTCTCTCCACTCTTTAGTTTCTATTTTTGCTTATTTTACAGGCTTTTCTGCCTCTGAGAAAGTGAAAGTGGGCTCCTCATTCCCTTATAATAAGGTTGCACACAGAGCTTATCTAGGTGGTTTACCAAGTCCTAGGGGATTGTTCGTCATGGAGGAAAGCCAAATTCAGAGTTAATGCTGTTGGGACTAGCAGTTCTACACAGCTCATTGTCAGGCTGATCTTTTCCTAAAATCCCTGAATGGGTGTGTGGAGCCCCTTTGGGTGTCTAATGATAATGTAGTTTTCCTCTTTCATTAACTTTTGTATACAAGCAGCTATCATGCTGTCTGGATACTAAGCACTTTACTGCCCATCTACATCCAAGTCAATGCTACTTAAGGCTAATCACATACTAACTACATATCCCAGTGACAAAGCTGCATCCCCACTCTGTCTGTATTGATCTCCCATCAGTCATTTGTAAGTGACCGTGCTAGACATGGCCCTTGGGCATTTTTCCAATACAAAAGCCACTTAACATTAAAATTGCAGGATCTCTTTTGGCTGTTTTACAAGCCTTTATCAAAAGCATTTAAAAACCTACCTTTAATCATAACTACTCTATGAATTTTTTTCACCTTTGACCATTGACCCCTTTAAGATAACAAGAACATTTGTGCACCAGACTGCCCTTCAAGTTTTATTCATTGCCTGGAAGGACCATGAGAAGCAGCGGTAAAAATAACGGAGAGAAAATCCTTTTACAGCAGTGTTTGCTTCATTGTAACAAAAGCTACATTAAAAAGGGAAACTGGTTCATTATTTCAGACATTTCTGTACCCTTTGGGTCAGGTGCCCATCCCTTTACTCCATTCAAATGAGTAGGCGGTCAGGCTGCCTCTGTTTTTCTAGTCCTCTGCTGCATACCCTTGCACTTCTTGGCATGGAGACTTGTGTTTGTTTTGTACGTCTATGTGAAAAGCCAAACTAGTACAAATTCTTTTACTCTATCACTGTCATATACGAACACTGAATATATAATTTCAGACACTCTGTGGTTTTTGGATCTTGCTCAGTAGGTTAGATGAGAATTTTAATTGCTTAATTCTGCCATCATTTCTTTTTTGCACTGTTACAAGTTCTCCCTAATTTGAGGATACATCTATGGCTTCAGAACAAGAGTAACAACAGTCTTTTTCAAGTTTAACACTGATCCAGCTAGATCAGCTTGTAACATAGCTTGGCTGTGTTTAAATAGTAACTATTTTAATAATCACTCTTGTTTTGTGCAAGACTGTTCACACTGGCCTGCTGAAATTGTTACAAAATCGTTGTGGTGGCAAGCTGTACTGTTTGCATACAAGTCTCATCCTTACTAGAGCTACAACTTGCTTTATTCGTTGGACTGCTTTGAAACTTAAAACGCGTCACAGTCAAGACTTACTTTATTCCCATAAGAGGATTCATCAGTGCATTTGAAGGGCCATATGTTGAGTTGACACTATCAACTATAGGCAATATGCCAACGAAGTACTCAGGCAGGCAGCTCTTCCTGCGTTCCATACTATCTATTTTTTGACTATCTATTTTGATTTGTGTCTCATAAAATGCATCAATTACATATATAAGGAGAATTTCTCCACAGGATGTTAATGGAGTAGTGTACAGTAAAAGGTCAAAAGCACTGTGACTGATCCTCTTAGAATAACATCTAGGAAAAGCTTTCCCTAAAAAAGACAAAGTATTTATAGCAATGATAGCAAAATACAAATGTCACTTTGGAGTCTATTCGTCTAAATCAATGGTTCTTAACATTTTTCACTCTGTGTACTACTTCTTAGGACCAGGACCAACCTATCTGCTCCAAATTTCACACATTTGCTACACACATAGCATGCTTGGCTATATAGAAACAGATCTGATAAGATACTGGGATAGTATAAGGGAAGAATTACTAAAATGAACTCACTTAATGTGATGTGTTTAACTGCTTGTTGCATTGCTTTATGTCTGGCAGTATCGTTGCTATATAATGACAATGTTGTGTTTGTAAATACTCCTGGAAGGGAACCGTCTGCCAGTAGTTGACCAAAGAAACAGAAAAAAATAGATGATGCAAGCAACCCTGCCAAACACCAGCTGATGAAACATGACTGACTGAAATCTTTAGGTTCTCTGTTCCCTTAAAACGTTCAGAGAAACCTGGGCTGAAAAATGATTGAGTTTGGAACCGCTTCATAGATCGTCAGACATTTCACCTGGTGATGAAAGCAAGTCTTTTGAAGCATTAGCAGCCCTGGATCACAGTCACTGAGGTGTTGGTCTGAAGTATGCTGATTACACTGAATCCTATGCTAAAGTTGGCTATTTTGAGTAACAGCTTTGAAATTTCAAAATAGGCAATAAGAAAATGTTTTTTTAAGCTATTGGAATTGCAATATATATATGGTTCTAACTCAGCTTATATACAAATGTAATTTTCCAGGCTTGAATTAAGCATATAAATAATGAAATTAAAACTTTGAATCAGTCATAATCACTTTTCTTTATATTCCCTATGAATTCTTCCAGGTGCAAGGCATTTTGGTGAACTGACAGGTTCAGAGTATGTGCAATTCTTTAACATTAACCTGTTCAGCTTTCTTCATTTTTTAATGCATGATTGTTATTTACAAACAATAAAAAGTTTATTGCATTATATAAAATACTAATAATACTGAAAACATAAAAGAGAAAAGGCAATCCAGACAAGGAAAATACCCTTGGTAATTGAAAACAAATGAACAAAAATGCTTACAAAACTTGTATGCAAGTATGCACAGAATGCAACAGTGCTTACAGCAAACCATCATATTGTAATTGTTTTGTCTACCTTTCCCCAGTACATTTTTCACAATAAAATGAATTGTGAAAGGGACTCAGGCCAAAAGCAAGGAAGACTGAAGACCTCTAAGGCAACCCATAGCTTTAGTAAGGTTAACATCTCCTCAGCTTCTCCATGCCACAAACTTACTTTCTAATGTGGAAGGATAACTTTACAGGCTAGTTCTACTTCCATGCCTGTTCTAAATTTAATCTGATTAAACGTCCATTAGTGCTATATTTAGTGGCTTTGTGTAATATGGACATTTTTCTCTTGAAGCCTAGACTGAGACCACAAACTGACTTAACTCTTGCTATCAAACAGCTGACAACTTTTGGATATTATTGCCATGAGCTTAAATTGATCCAGAGACTGGCGGTAACCTGTTCCATTTCCCATTAAAAAAAAAAAAAAAAATCTTTTAAACCAATTACCTGTATTTCTTAAGCATTTTTAATAAACTGGAGAAACCAAATGACCCTGGATGGAAACATATCTTATTTGTGACTTTCATGACAAAACTCTTTCTGCGGGAATTGTAAAAAAACAAAACAAAACAAAACAAAACAACAACAAAAACCAATCAAACAAAACCAGGATAAACTATAGTTAAAAACCCATAACACAGTGACTGAGAATAACAGAATTCAACAGATTGTACTGATTTTGATGGTCCCCTCAGAGCTCATATTTGTTCCAGACAGAGGCAAAACAGGCTTTTGGGTGATATATTGGAATCAGAACTCACAAAGTTTTATAAAGAAGCATAGAGAGACTTAGGCTTTCTTATGAGAAACAGTGAAGAGAAAGCAACTGATATTAAAGTTGTCATGGAGAATTTCCAGGAGAGACAAATGCCAGGAGATGATGAATGGGGAAATATAAACAACATTCATGTTGGTAACATACATGGAGAGGAATCAGAATGCAAAATGTTGCAAAGAAAAATGGAAAAATTTAATACCAAGAAAAACAGGAGAAACTGAGAGAGGTACACAGTAGAGAAAAAAAATCCTCATTAAATTGAAATACATGTTTTTAAACTTTCCTCATTTGCTGCACGTTCAGAGGGGAAGGTGCTCTAGCTAGTGCCAAACCAGAAAAACTTTTCTGCCTTTCTTCCCTTAAGATGCTGAGAGAAATCTGTTATCAGCCATTGCAGCAGAGAATTTTTTTCCCACGGAAGAAAATGACCACTGGAGAGGGTGATTATGGGACTGGAGCTTAACTAGGTTAAGACTAAGCATCTGGACCGCTGAGTCTTCATCTAGATGGAAAACTCTGATCATATCAGTTAAGTCAGCCTAACATTCAATGAAATGAATATTTATACATATGGGAGTCTACCCTGCCTAAATGCTTGACACATTTTGATAACCAATCATCAGTGCTATTTATGAAAAGTAAGCTTCCAAAGTTATTGCTCAATCAATACACTGTTGTAGTCTTACTACTCACCTTACAAGCTTTATGAAATAATTAGATGGTGTTCTAATTTTCCTGTTATAGATGCCTCCTCTGATACACGGATCATTTCTTGCAATCTTTCTTCCATGGGCTTGTTTTAAACAGATAAAGTTTGGATTAGAGTTGTTGCATCCATAGAATCTTAATGCCTAACCTCAAAAATCTGAATGCTAAAGTCTTTCCCTCCACAGCTCTAACCATATCCATTTCTGTTTTATTTCTTTTTTATTTTTTTTCATTCCTCAACAAAAGAATAAACAAATCCTTATTATCCAGAATCAGTTGAAGCTTGTCTATATAAAGAATATATTGGGTTTCTTGTGAGTGTGTGTATGCATGTGCATGTGCACAGAACTGCATTGCATTAGCATTACTGAATACAGGCTTTTTAATGTGCTAATCTTAGGAAGGTAAAATCAACATTCAAATGGTAATTATTTGGGAAGTAAATTGATCAATTTGTCCTAAGCTCCATGAAGATGAACTGAGGTCAATCCACTTTGCCTATTAAGATTTTGAAGATAGCTGGTCGGATTACTTTCACAGTAAAAGCCTGTTTTCCACTGGGGTTTAAGGCAAGGGAGGAAAAACAAAACAAAACAAAACAAAAACAACAACAAAAAAAACCTGAGCTTTGAGCTTTAATGTTAGACCTTAGGAAAAACCAACTTTTCTTGTAAGTGCAATTTTCCTGGTTCCAGCAAGCTGTCCATGTAAATAACCTCTGTGTTATTAGCTTTTAGTACCATAGCCATCCCTGTGGTGAAGGTAAGATGGTTGCCAACTAAACAGAGTTGAGCTGTCTTGGCTCTATGACCCTATATATATTTTCTGAAGTATTTTTAAAGATTGGAAATGTGTGGGTGAGCAGCTATAATACATACAGAGAAGAGACTGAAAGAACTAAGAGCAATCTATTCAAACAATTGGCATTTCAAAACTGAACACAGTAAGTATTTTTTTAGCTAAAGTGAAATGCTACAAAATTGTTGTTGCTAAAATAACTGTCCATGAGACTTGAATTAACACACTAAGAATTAGGGTAGAAGTTCGTACCTCCTGATGGTACATCAGTAAACCACATGAAGTTAAATGCCAAAAGACAAAGCCATTTGTTTTTTTCATTTGAAAAAAAGGAAGAAAAAATCACATCTTTGTAGAAAGAGAGACAGGTTGGCACGGTGTGTTCAACTATTGACTCCTCTTTTACTCACTCTTAAGCTTAAAATAGCCTAAAGACGAATGTTTTTGCCACTGTCTCACCCTTTGCTAGGTGCACTTTCCAGGTGGCTAAAGAACCCCAAGCCTTCAGCATTTCTTCTGAAATTATCTTTAGTATGGTAACATAATATGGATTTTTCTAATGGTTTTGTGATGTAAAACACTTCACAAATAAGAAAATGTGTAAGACCAGTGTCTCATTTCATATAATGCTTTTCAACTTATTATTTTAAACAAGATTTGAACTGGTGGCTTGAAGACAAATTAACCCAATTCATCTGCTGGATACCTTCATCTATTCTTCTCATAACCTTGGACTGGATTTCAATATCAAGGCTGTGGAAACCAAAGAAGACTGAGAGTCACTTCAGAAATTTTTCTAGACAAGGAAATTTTTACCACGTAGCTATCTACGCAGCCACTGAAACAGTTGTGTCCTGCTGGTTTCTGGTCTTATACAATTTATCACAAGAATGAAGAACAATGGTGTTAAATATTCTTATTTTATGGCAATGACATTCTCTTGTGTCATCAAAAGTGTTACCTTGCATACCTGCAGCTGGAAACACTGTGCAAGCATAAAGATGTGATGAGCTACACAAACAAGAAGCTTCAGACACTGTCAGAGTATCTCGTTCAAAAGTCAACAGTTTTATGGGTTTCCCTGTAAGACTTCTTGGCTGTATGCAACCTTCAGGACAACTACATTCAGCACTGGCCTAGCAACCCAGTACAAGGTACACAATTGCCAGTTACTTTGGAAGAAAACAGATATGCATGAGCATAATAAGAGCTGGAGTGCAGCGGAACTTGCTTCTCAGGGTGCTGAGGAGGCTTGGACTATGAAATTATTGTGCTTTATGAAAAGTCAGAACGCTCTTGAGATACCCAGTGTATAAACTCAGATTGTACCACAGATATACCTATAACTTCCTTTTAGACACCAATAAGAGAGTTGTGACTGGTACCCCTTGCTCATAACCTCTGGTAACGTGGGGATAACTACAACTTAGTGCCATTATCCTACTGCTCAGGATCCCCAGAGGAACCTGTCTGTTTCCATAGTGTTAGGTGACTAAAATATTAGTAATTATACTTTGGAAATAAAGACTTTATGATTCTATGATTTTTTTTTTCCTTCTGTGAGACATTCAACAAAAACTAAGAAGAGACAGTTCTTTCACATCAAAACAGAGCAGAAATCCTGAATTGTAGTGGAAGAGGGCTTTATTTGAGTCTACCTTTGCAGTGTAATCCCAGTATTTGTCTGACTTACATTTCTTTCTTTTCCAAGAGCTGAAGATGTATGCTAACGTTTTAAAGCAACTGTCCATCTGAAGAAAGAACAGAAGAGAAAATTTCTTGCTATGATAGGGATCTATCATATTGGCAACATTCCCATGGCAATTTATAGCTGTGGCTTTTAGCCTTTTTCAGATGGTTTATAACACATTGAGATATGTGGATCATAGAGACAGGAGGAATACATGTTCTTGTGACACTCTTGGACTACATGCTCACTAGATGCTTGTGACTGTGGGAGACTAATTTAAAAAATGGATACAGTCTTCCTTAAATATATGTCCCAAACCTACTTTTGACCTTTTTTTTTTTTTTTTAATTTAACTACTCCATATTGTTTGCATAGGCTCCCTGCCCTCCAGGTTGAATTTTCATAGAATCATAGAATAACTCTAGCTGGAAGGGACCCACAAGGATTTTCAAGTCCAACACATGGCTCCACACAGGACCACCCAAAAAACAAGCCATATGTTTGAGAACATTGTCAAAATGTTTCTTGAACCCTGGCAGGCTTGGTGCTGTGATCACTTCCCCGGGGAACCTGTTCCAGTGCCTGACCACCCTTTCAATGAAAAACTTTTTCTAGTATCCAGCCTGAACCTCTCCTGTCACAGCTTTATGTTGTTACCTTCGTTCCTATTGCTGGTCACCAGAGAGAAGAGATCACCAACGAGATTTTGCCTAATAACAGTCAGTCTCTTCTTGGTAGGGAGAGATAAATTCCAAATAACCTTTGACTATACAATAAAAGACTTTGGTGAGTCGAGCAGTACATCAAATATTTCTGTGTGAATGTTCAGCTGATTAATCATTGGAGTAGTGTTTGGAGATTGTCTTTAGACAGTTCAGTCCTGGAGTTGAATGTCAGCATTATCATATATGAATCCCTCCACACATTTTCCAGTCCTGTGTAGTGATGGTCTCAAGGAGAGCAACAGAACTAATAGCAAAATGCATTTTGTACCTTTGGTTTGCAAAACAGACATTTTAGTGCAGGGGCCAGTCAAAGCTTCTTACTGAATTAAAAACTTCGCCACTTCAGTGATGAGGAACTAAGGCACAGAGAGGGAGGCAGAGACCAAGGAAAAAGTGCATGTTTGTGTGTATGTGCATGCATATTGGGATCTCAGTTCCCTTACTGGTGGCAGGAGGGGTGCAGCAGAGGTGACATCTGCACCTGAAAGTGGAGCGGTCCTTGCCTTATGATCAGCTGCTGCCTGACTCCTTCTGCTCTCCTTGGTGCTGGCAGCAGCAGCATGGTTGTCTTTAGGAGCTTTGGCATAGGGCATGATCTGTGCATTTCACAGGGACTCCAGCAACATGCACCCAGTATGTGTGGGTTATGCATATGTTCAGAGTTGCTCTTATCTCAGCCTTTCTACTTCCAGAAGTGAGCTGAAACCTAACTCAAGAATGCAGGTAAAGCAGTGCAAAATGTCAGTGGTGTGGCTGATGTCATGCTAACACCCACAAGATATTAGCACTGCTATGAATATTAAGTGTCTGGTTAAATAAAGAGAAGAGGCTACAGTGGCAACATCTAGGCATCTTAAAAACATTTAGATAGGTGAAATATATGCACACTAAAAATAAATTATGTATGTACAAACTCAAACAAGATATGTATTAGGAAAGGTTACTGAATCCCTTATTCAGCTTTCTGCCTGGGCAGTATATTCTCTAATATAATTCCACCCATTGGGAGAACCAGAACAGGGAGCAGAAGGATGAGAACAGCTATGTCATTCCTAGTTACCATCCATAAAATAACACTAACTTAGCATTAAACTTTAAGAAATATGGCTTAAGGGAACAGAATATTTAATGTTTGGATGAGCCGAGTTCCCTTTCCTGAAACCTGCCCACATAGCTGTTGAATGGCAAGGGTATATTTGGGGATGAGAAGACTTCCAATGAGAAAATTCTCTGTTATAAACAGCAGAGATCTTCCAGGTTGTGAGGATGAATCTGAAACACCTGGTGGATATTTGCCCTATAAATATGTTCTTTAGAAAGGATTACTCTTAATGGGAAATGTGACTATTGACTACTAAAATGATTAGTGCAAGCTCATCTTCCAAAAGGAAAAAGATTCATATAAAAATTTGGAAACTTGAAAAACAAGCAAGATTTGGGATGATTCTTTGCTGAGAGTACTGTGTTTTATGAGAAAAAGGCATACAAAAAGGTATTAACCAGAAAACTGTGCTCAGAACTAGAGAGATAATATCCCTTTTTTTTTTTCAGTTCATGAGATCTTATCTTTTGCAAAAGACAATTTATAAAACCACAGGAGTCCCTCTGGATTCTGTCTTTCTCTATTTCTTTTTTAACTTTTAAACTATTAAGTTTGGGAAAAGAATCTTTGCAGTGTCTGGGAATGTTGAGAGCAATCAGGCAATACATGGGCAAACGCTAGAAAAAACTGGACATGTGAAGAGGATAATGAAGTTCCATCTTGTACTCTTTTTGAAACATCTTACTGTTCTAATTGAAAGACTTTATTATCTATGAACTGAACTAAGTCATTTCTTCATTCACAGTCTTTTCAGACGGAGAATACATCTAGTGAGGATTTTATTTTTGCAACAGCATTCCAAATATCAGAAAGAAAAGCAAATTTCCTGAATGTACAAGTGTATTTATAAAGGATCAGTTTTGTTATGTATGTGGGTGAGTTATCAATAACAGGCTGCAAGGCTTTTTCTTGTTGCTGAACCTCTGGCAGATCAGCTTATTGTACATTCTGGAAAGCTGCCTATTCTGTTCACAGGAATACTGAAAGGGGCTAAAATGTATGATTTCCAAATTTTCCCAGATGAGGACAGGTGAAATAAAATACCCATTTGTCCACACCACTAAACTACCTTGCAGACCGGTATAACTGGCAGACTCTGCTTCAGATAGGTTGAGGACAGAAACTGCAAGGGTTTTTCCAAGTCAGTGTTGAAGTACTCTGGCAAAATTGTTAAGCAACTTGTTCTGTTTCTCCCTGAACACCAGAGGCCAATCCTGGGAAGTTCTCAGCAGACTGAGCCCTACAAGAGCCAAAACTATTAGTACCTTGCTTTCATGAATATATATTCCCTTGCAAATTTGTACATTTTAAAAATGTGAAGAGTGCACTGCTAGTTTTGCATCCTTTATTACTTTCATTACTATCTTCTGTTCTTACTGATATCACGACTTTGCTAATAATATAGTTTCACTGCTCTCTCTTCATTTATTTGGTTATTTATTTAAAGTGAAGGAAAGATATTTATATTGCTGCAGAAGTACAGGTAAGCAGAATGAAGGATTTTATTTATTTATTTATTTTTACACGGGAAGCACATAATATGATGCAAACTTTTCCTTTAATAACATTGATACTTCCCTTGTGCAGCCCCAAACCTATTTTTATAAAGGCAGTTTTGTATTAACTTTTTTGCTGTTTTTTATCCATAGAATATAAATTAAACTTTGTGTTGTGATAAGACTTGGCAACTCTAATTGAGACTGGGACAATGGGTTGCAGAAAGACAGCTTCCCTACTCTAAAGAGAGGAGGAGGTCAGAGAGGAAAAAAAATATTCAAAGTCACATTGCAGAAGTAGGCCTAGATTTCATGGTTCCCAATGCTAAGAATCTTGTTTGGTTACCTAAACCATAAATCATATTCAAAGACCAAATTTAGCTTCAGTGTCATTTATAAAATAAAGCCCCACAAGCACGGAAAGAACTTTTAAACCAGAACTTAACATGAAGAATGTGATATCTGTTACTAATATCTTACATTCTTGAGATTCCAATTAATATTTTTGCTATGAGAGAGAGGAAGAAGAAAGAGAAAAACGATAATTTAAACCCCCCAATGTATAACAATTCTGCTTAAAATAGTTTATCCTAGTTTGGTTCCAATTCAAAGAGGCCAACTTTGGTTTTAAACTTAAAGGTTTTGAAGAGCAACACTGAAAATGTATGTCCATTTATGAAACCACTTTTCAAAGCAGAAGTCATGCTGGTGATCCCATGACACATTGGCTGTCACTGGCAACTGGATGCCAAAATAAAACTGATCTGTGTAGCAGATCCAGGACACAGAGATTTGCCCAGGTCCTGTTGGGCACCTGTGGCCATATAGAGCTGTGCAACACGTGAACACGTGGCATCTATGAAAGCTACCCAACACTTCTCCAGGTACAGCCTCAGTCTTGTGTTTTGTGTTCTCCCAGCTGTTGTGAGCTCTTCCAAGAGCAAAAGGCCAGCTCTGCTCTCCACTGTGTGAAAAAAACACGTCCCGAATCACTTTCCTGATGAGGACTTAGGCTCCTAACTGACCCAGGTGGGTTGAAAACTAACCTCAGTGAGGCACATCTGGTGTATGCTCACCTTGCTTTGTTTTCAGAAGCTTCCTTAACGCTGCATTTTCTATGCTAATGAGTTTTGGCTGAGCTGAACAACTGGTTCTGCTCAAGTTCCTGTAGGAGGCTGAACAGATCTCACTTGGGTTTCTTGCAGAGACACAGTATCACATGTGCTGACCTCTTCGTGGCAATAAAGTCTAGAAGAAAGGTTGAAAAAAGTGCTGAACCCCCAGACACAGTATAATGAAGTACATGTGCAAGTAGACATTAGGTATGAATACAATAAAGTACTTCCTTACAAGTCTCTCGTTGTCTGGGGTGTGCTACAGACTTGATTCTTTTTCAAGCGTGAAAAATGTCTATGTGCTAATTCTGAGTACCTGCTCTTTGTTAATACCACTGCACAGAATAGGAAAGGAAGGGACAAATTAAATATATCTGTTCATTTTTGAACAATCCCTCTGTAGTTATCTGAAACACTTTTAGACATTTTTTTTTGCTCATTCATTTGTTTATGTGTATGCTTATGCATCTTTAGCAATTGTGTAAAATGATAGGCTTTTTCTTTAAAAATCTCACTCATAGACTTTCACTTATTTTATCACATTCCTATATTACTGTGACTTTTTTTTCTTACAAAAACTCATAGCTTATAAATTACAATAAGATTAAACCAGATATTGCTAATGTATTTTAAACAGTTGTTAAATTACCAAAGTTGGTTGATCCCTTCCTTGAAATTTGCTGATCCCAACTTTAAATGACTCCTAGGTTATTATTTATATCTTTTAAATCTTTTATGGCTGTACACGGATGCTTTTATGAAACCCGGTGTAACATTCTAAGAACAAAAGCATATTTATGTAAGTAGCACTGGGAGCTGACTTGGCAGGTGTTTGCCACAAAGTCTTAACCCCTAAGCATTAGTTGTAGGCATCAAGCACATCCTTGAAGGGTTGTGAGAGTCTCTTTTTCTGCAGAGAAACTATTCAGGCTGAAAATGTATTAAGCTGGAAAGACTTGTGGTGTTAGTGCTATCATCAAGTTTGTGGGCTGCAGAAATAATTGAGGATTTACAACAAGTACCATAAACAGAAAACAAAAATAGTTGTGGTGGCCAGGACTTCTCAGAGCAACTGCAGGCTTGTACGTCTCATGTGAGATCCAGGCAGAACAGCTCTTCTTGGGAAGAAAAAACCCTCAAATGGCAAGAAGAGCAGGCAAGGCCATAGTCTATCCTCTTGTATAAACCAGACAGGAAAATTGGCCAGCTGGAGGAGATTCAGGGCTGTCCCACATGCAAGGGGTAGGAGAAGGAGCCCAATCTTTAAAATCAGCAGGGCTTTGTCTAGAGAAAGTGTCTGCCAGCTGGAGTTAAGGTAGTGAGATCTGGCGCTGAGAATGGTGAGAGTTCCCCTGGCTTCTGCTAAAGCCTGTGATTTTAGTGGATCTGCTGGTGGAGGCCAGCAAGGAATGAAAGAGTTCCTGAGAATAGAATAAAATGTGGCTAGAAGCTTCCTTTCAGTTTGCAAGTGTGAAAAGTGCTGATCCTTTACCTTCCTCTCTGCAGGAGGCAGCCTTGATGGTACAACATGCTCATCAAAGATGATCAGGAGCACTTTCAATAAAAATAATTTCATTTCAAAGGTAGGAAAAGTCTTCTGGCTTCACAAATTCATTTTGGAGTGAACAACCCTCTCCCTGAGAGCCTCAAAGTCTGTTGGACACAGACTACATCCAAGAAGTGGGAGACCTTAATTAAGCCACTACTCCAGCTGCATGAGATCAGGGCTTGATCCCCTTCTCTGACTCAAGTGACTGTCTCATGCTGCAATGATCAGTTCTGAAGGAACATGGTTGCTGAGAATGTAGTCGGATGAGTGCTCTGACTGGGTGGTGAGGGTGGGTAGAAGTAGGGAGAATTTTATTTATTTTTTTTTAACACAGGGCTTTAGAGGTTCTTGGTTTTGTTTGTACTGTAAAGCTGAAACATTTTGCAAATGTGGTTTTTTTTTTTTTTGTAAGAGAGGAGAAATTTTTCCTATGAGGTTCTTATGGTGATGTGTTAGAAAGTGATAATATGTTAAGGGTCTGAACATATTGTCCACACATCTATGACATCTGTTAGTGTTTTTCTCTGAAAATGGGATTGATCTTTAGGTGTGTCATTTTGTCACACAGGCCCCTCAAAGGCTTTATTAGGCTTTGGCTTCATGGAACTGGCATTTAGATCTCATTCTCCACAAGCCATTTATCTTGTAGCTTTCCTAGGAGTCTCCTCTCTGATGACTTAAAAAATTCCCAAGAATCCTGCTCTGTGCTGTGACTAACACGTTCTCAGTGGAAAGATCTATTTTAAGGTTATTCAAAACATAATTTTTCTGTGAGGAAGTATAGCTGTTAGTCAATATCCACTGCAATTATACCAAGCAAAATAGTTATTAAAAACCTTCCTTGTAGTTCCAGGCTTCACTCACCTATTTTTTTTTCTTGTCTGCCATCATTTACATAGAAAAAATCAGCCCTACTAAGAAGAAGAGATGTGAATAAAATGTTCTTTATTGCTGTTTTCTCAATTACTTTGGTAAAAATACCTGCACGCGTAGTTCCAAAAACTTTCATACGTTATGGAGACATAACTTTCATTGTGGTGGTAAGGTTTTATCCAGAGTCTTTCATACTGTGGTGGCCTCCCATGTTTAAGAAAGGTGAATATAAGGGTCAGGGGTTGCCTAACAGGATAGTCAGGATCATGCAGAAAATGTGAAATGAGAGAAAAGAGCTTGGCTTGTTTGGCCTTCAAATAGAGGTCAAGAGATGAAGTTATCTCCTGTGTGAGGGAAAAGAAACACCACTCTGGGAGAAAAGCTGTTTGAATTGAAGGCTGATTTTAGCGTGCAAACAAATGAAAAGGAATGGGAACAAATTCAGCATGGAAGCTGAGGGAGAGGTCATGGGCATCATTGGAAAGAATATTGAATGGCACCTATTAGAGCGAGGGGGTTGATTCCTGCAACAAGGGGCTCCCTTCTGAATGTTCTGATTAGCCCGGTGAAGAGTGTCAGACCTAGTCATGGATGAAAAGTTTGAAAAGATAGGCCTCTCTCATATTAACTGAATTCTAACCAATGGGTTGGTCAGTGTGGCCCCTGCAGAGTTAACAGCACCTACAGCCAGTATTTTACAGAGTTTGCTGTTGTGTCAAATGGTTTCCATAATGGCAGCTGGTGTCCAATTCCAAACGCTCATCAGTACCTACCTTAATGCTTCCGGCTGCACTGTGCAAGGGCAATATTGTGACATTGATTTTAAAGCAAAACTCCCCACTGGGATCAATGGGAAACTGTGATTAAAACTGATGGCACAATATGGCCCCAGATTAAAATATTATCGTAGTGAAAACCCTTGTGCTAGCAGATGTTCAAAGAGGGGAAAATCCACTTTATGCCTATAAAACCTGAATAATTGCACTCTATGAGGTGAAGCATGAAAGAGGCAGGGAAGTGGAGTGTTCTCCTTTATCCCAGAATCAATGAGTGGGGTTGGCCTCCAGCTGCAGACTTCCTCCAGCGCTCTCTGTTCCATTGTAGACTGTACCCAGTCTCTGTCAACCATGTTTGGCCCGATGCAGAAGCTTATAGCATGCTGTAAGGACATGCAAACTTCCATGTTTACTTGCCCTGTAGAATAGCCTTAACAGGACTCTAATGGACTTCACGCCCTTCTCATCATAGCAATGGTTTACACCCACTGTAATAGATATTAAAATGTATAGGGGTTTCTCTTTGAGAGAATTCATCTTGTAACTTGGGTTTGTTGTACTATAAACAGTAATTATACTTTGTCTTATTTTGGGATTCCAACAATTTAGACTCATCTGGAAAACTGAAGTTCAAAGATTGCTGATAAAGAAAATCAAAGGGATTAACTTTCTTCCAACATTGGATTAGCAGTTTATCCTAAAGCGTGAGCTGAAATGCCAAGAGGAGGCTCACTTTGGGTTAGGTTTGTCCCAGTCTGTCTTTCCACCTGTGCTACTATGCAAGAGAGAAGTCATGATCAGATGGCAAAATGTCTCGTTAAAAATGGAAAGTAATCATCTGCTCATAAGCTAGATTTCAGAAGTTGGTGGATCTCCTGTCTTTCTTTCTTTTCCTTTACAAAACAAAACAAAACAAAAACCCAACAAAACAAACAAACAAACAGATTTGACATCTTCATGTTGCTTCATCCCTCTTCTTCAGCACCCTTCCTAAAGGCAAGTCTTTCTAGGGCTGTGTGAGGAGAACTACTTTTCCCACTCTTGAGATCTTAATGTGGTGTGTGACGAACCCAGAAAGAATCAAGTGGAAAGAGTTGCTACCAAGTAATACAGAAGTTTTATTATGCCAAGGAAGAAAGAGAAGCTCAAAATGCACACCAATGCCAGGCTAGGACTGGCTGCTGGTGAAGCCAGTGTATTAATGCCAAACTGGCCGTTCACCTCCAAGACTGCTTTACCTTCCATTTATACCTTTAGTGTTCTCCTCTTCAAATCCCAGCCTTCTCCCACCTTCCACCCCCAGAAATTCAGCAAAAAGCATCTTTTCTCCCAGGAATATTTTAGATATTTAGCAGATAATTTAATTCCCTGAGAAAGACATTGACTGCTGCAGAGTGGAGGCCAGACCCTCATTGCAGGCAGACAGGCTCCACTTATTTTCCTGGCTCTTCAGATTTACTACTAACACACTGGCAGACAGCAGTAGTGGATATGATGATGTAGTGTTGGAAATAATCCTGGGTTTTAGTAATACCTATGCACTGCCAGACAATTATGTCCAAAGAGCCCAGATTTTCTAGAAGTACTGCCCCACCCTCCCTTCTGTTGGAAGCCCTAATTTCCTCCTTGCCCCTCTTTCCTTGCTGTCAGCCCTATCACATCTCTTGTGGCCAGATCAAGGGTGTTTAAATATAGACTCAAAAATTTCTGAGGGAGGAGCAATGCTGGCAAGGCTTTATGGCCTGACTGATCTCACTAAACTAGTACTGACTATTCAGGATCTCTTCCAATACTATCTGGCCCTTCTTTAAATCTGCCAGAGTTTTAGAAATTCAGGAATAAAGCAGTAAACAGATGCAATGAAGCTTCTGAGGTTTTTCCATGGTGGAAAAATCTCTTCCCCTCCCCCTCTTTTTTCTACCTTTTGCAACTTAATACTGCCAGGACTTACTCACTGAGTACAAAATTACTTTTCTAAACTATCAGGCTTGGTCCTAACCAGTCACAGTGCATGCCAGTATGGGGATATTTGGGACTTCCAATTTCCAGCAAAGACAAAAAGCAGAATAGTCTTTAAAGCTTCAGTAGAAGTGGATTAGGTGAATCCACCTCGTTTCCTTTCATTAAAATTGCCTTGAGGGTTTGTTTCCTTTTGAACAATCATGACCCTAAAATTATTGGGAGGTATTATTGATGACTCGTGTCTCTACCATAACCTAGAGTGCTTTTACTCCTCTGTGATCACTTTAAAAAGTGAAGCAAGGGTCCAGTAGAATTATTAGCATAGTTGTTGAAAGTTGGGTGAAATTCAAAATCCTGTTTTATTTCCTGAAGACACATGGTCAACTTCTCTCCTGCACAGACTACTAGAACCAGTCCTGTGCAACAACCTCAGTCACACTTATATCCTCAAAATGAACTTTAGCACAGCATGCTTGGGTGTTGTACTGGCCCAGAGTTCAAGAGTGGATTTCACCCCACAGGAGTTTCAAGTAACGAAAGTACTTTTTAAAACAACAGTAAATTATATATTTTATATATTTTTACTTTTCTCCCTGGAAAATGGACTGCAGCAGATCTTGTGGATGGACACAGCTGTGTAGGAACAGGGTTTGACTACACCATGCAATGGTTAAAATCAAATTAATTTTGGTGATGTTATGGATAAAAACAAACAAACAACAGCCAGAGTGCTATAAGTAACAGAATATACCTATAAAGCACAAAGAACATAAAAAGCAGAACTAAGAGCTGACTCAGAAGACATTTAACTTCTGAAAAAGGAAAGGCTAAAACCATTGTCACTACTTCAGGGCACTTCTGTCCATGAAAGCAGAAGGTAACATGCATATGTAATTGTGCAATATTCTAAGATGCATATAGTTCTGTAATGTAAAAAAAAAAAGAAATAACTTTAAAAGACTGATTGCCTTTGAAGTGTGTGAAAATAATGATAAGAATGACTAAAAATCCTTTATGGGGCCAGTTATCTTTGGGAATAACTAAAAGTCCATTAGTGACTACATGCTATACATTGTGTTAAATCAGCTCTCTTCTCCTCTCAAATCTGCCTTATTGTTTTTTGTTTTTTTTTAGTGTAAAATTCATCCCTAGGCAAAGTACACATACACAGTATTGAGTCTGCCATCTATTACAACATCCATAACTCAGAACATAAAGCTCTGCATATGGCTTTCATAGCTGTCTGTAGCAGTGTGAATTTTCCTTTTGCATAGTTATACCAATCCAAGGTGAATGACTGCGTCTCATCAACGTTTTCTTCTTCAGTGTTTTATTAATAACAAATGAGGGGCTCATGAATCCATTCAATTAATTAATTTCTTCTTGGTCTCCTTTTCTTGCCTAACAAGTTGATTTGTCTCCAAAATGTACATTTTCTGCATTCCCATTGGACTAATGACATTCAGATAATTTTTTTACTTTGGAATATAGCCATCCAACTTAAAAGGAGATACTGTACATTTGAAGACAGTGTTAGTGCCATTCCCCTCCAGTAAACCTCTATGCTATGAAAATGAACAAGGATGGGATCTGCCTTCCTTTCAATTTATTAGCAGGCATATCACTGACACATAGGGAGACACTTGACTTCAGCTACCTTGGCTAATACAGATCTATATTTAAGTTTTGATTCAAATCACCATTTTTTTCCCAACCAATTTAGGGGTTATAATATCTGTTGTTGACCTTCTATTACAACCTGTGAACCATCCTGTTTAATGTGAAATTACATCATGTAAGAAATTCCCTTTTGTCCATTATCTTGGTCACTGCCTTGACAGGGCTCTCAAAGAGTCATGGGAGTGTAAATCAGAGATGGGACTGAAAAGTGAGGAACTTGGGAGTAATAGGTGTGAGACTAACTTGGTGATTCCTTCTGTTCCTAAGGCCACAGCAAGAATGCAATGAAGAATGGACATTAGGTGTTTCTTCCTGGCACTGTGTCAAGTGCAGAATATTTTATGCAAATTGAAATATCCTGTTCCGAGAAATAATAGATCTATAGTGATTTCATTTCCATGTTAGAGTTGGAAGGTTTACACTGAAAAGATGGGTTGGCCACAACTATGACCACTTGTTGAACACAAAAGGAATATCAAGAAGAAATTAATTGTGTGGCATTAGCTAATAGGAAGCAACGCATACACAAAAGGGAGGTCACACAAAAAATCTGATGGACCAAAATTGATTGTTGTGATTTGCCTAACTGGTCTTGGAGATGATGGGAGAATGTGAATGTCACAGTGAGGGATGTAGAAGTCAAGGATGAAGGATATAGTATATCCTGCATATGTCTTGTCATGCATTCTCTTGTTCAGCATCTCAGGCCAGAAACAGTGTTTCTGCCTTGTATAGGAAAGCTAGGCATATCATTATGAATGTGAGATGAAGATACAATAGGTACCAGTAAATAGGATTCTGCATGCTAGGTGGAGAGGAGGAATATAGTGGTACCTTTGGAAAAGTGGGAGTCTATGCAGTGAGATGGAGTTTGGTCTTTGGATAGTTCTGTGAGAGACTGGATATACTTTAATCCTGTTTCACGTGTTTCAGATTACGATGTCTAAGATATTTATTTTGAAGTGTAATCCTATGGGTTTTCCTCTCGTGATTTGGGGCTCAGTTGCCAGTTACTTACCATGTTGAATGAACAACTGGGATACAAGCAGTAGTTTCACCTGTTTTCTCTGGTAGCCTTGATGATGCAGTCATATAATCACGATCATAGAACGGCTTGGGTTGGAAGGGACCTTAAAGATCATTTGGTTCCAACCCCCCTGACATGGTTAGTGATGCCACCTGCTAAATGAAGTTGCTCAGGGCCTCACCCAACCTGGTCTTGAACACCTCCAGGGATCAGGCATACACAACTTCTCTGGGCAACCTGTTCCAGTGCCACACCACCCTCAGTCCTTAGATCAAACTATAAATTAGGAAGTTCAAATGAAGCACTGAAGAGGGGAGGATTTTGCAACAATCCATGTTGGCAGCCTCATTCATTGCTAAGCTTTGCTACATGTTAGATCATATGAGATTTTCTCCTAAAGTAATAGAAGAGAACCAAATCATAGTTGCTGAATGAGCTAACATCCTTCTGTAGGCTCTCCCCTTTGTCTTCACTGCAACTTTGCTTAGCACCCTTCAAACACATATGTGTGTCCCCAGTGAGGTGCTGTGCTCAAAGCTTGATCTGTATTGTGTATTTTCATTAACATAGTTAAGTGATTCAGGGGTTTTACAGAATCACCACTTTATCAGGTGGTATAGCAATGACAACAAAGTTTCTAGTGTTGACCCCCACGATGGTACAGTTTTTAACAGAATAAATAACACTGCAAAAAGACAGTGAAACTGGACTACAGACAGTCTGCCAGCCTATGTTATGTACCCTCTAGGGATCACACATAAATCAGCATATGAGTACCAGCAGGCAGCTATATTGTTGACATACCCTGCCCTGAATAGAATGGAAGACCTTTGAATTTTTCAAAGATGCCTTCTTTTTCCCCTCCCTGCTCCATTGCTGACATGGTTGATTCCAGTTGCTCTTCCAGGACTTTCCTCTCTGCCGACAGCTACATCCACTTTGTGTCAGGGAGTGATTCAGCTGTCTGAGTGAAGAAAATTCCTTCAGTTTTCCTTGTTATCTTAACACACAGTCTTAGAAATCAGGTGCATAAATCACATTTTGGATACAAATCAAAGCGTGTGATTAATACCTAGACATTTATGGCCATATAATGTCGCGCCATGGTTAACAAGTAACGTTTGGCTAGGGGTCTGTGCACCTGCTAAGCAGTAACGTACTACTAATGTTTTAATGCAGGATCCCAGGGAAAAAAAAAAAAAAAAAAAAAAAAAAGCCTCTCTAAGCTAGTGGTAAGGCTTGTGTTCCTGGAATGCACATATGCAGATAGAGGAGTTGACTGACTGGGAACATAGCCATTTGTTTTCCCATATTACAAATAATAATTAATAAATAAAATGTTTTCTCATGGCTGTGAACATGGAGTCGGGAGAATCACTTGGCAAACAAACTGATGTTTAAGCTATGATTTGATGAGAATATTTGCACATTTCTCTAGAACTGTGGTCCCAGGAGGAACAATACTGAGCAACTTGCATGTTGCAGGCAGGTTTACTCTCTCTGCTGGCCTTGGTTTTAACTTTTTAATTTACTGTATCAACAAGCAATCTGTAAGTCTTGCGAGCAACGTGTACATCAACCAAATATTGGGAACTGTGTCTTTCTAGTGATGCACCAAATTTATTGGTATTTTGGCACACAGCCTAGCTTGTGCAGACTTGAAGTGGAAAAAAGCTGAGATTATGTACAGAGACCTTTCTCTTGGAAACTAAAACCAACCCTCCATTTTGGTTTGGTGCAATCTGGACTAAAATATGTTCTTTAGCTTTAGAATGATAAACTCCAGGGAAGCTACCTGACACAGATGGTTTAGCACTGCTTCAGAAGCAATGATTCTTAATGAGAAGTAAAGAGATGGGACAATTTCTTCCTTCATTTTTGCAGAAAAACTTCAAAAAGAAACTTCTCAAGACCTTCCACAAGAATGTCTCCAGTAACTACTACTCCCAAATATTAGTTTTAATAGCATCTTTGCTTCATAGAGGCATTCATTTAACTTATGATTTGCTTGCTAGCTGCAGTGGAAGTTAAATCTTTCAGCAGAAGGTGCCTGCTGCCATCACCTCAATTTGTGCCATCATTGTGGATACAAATGGTCTCCACCAGCCAATGAATGTATATGTTTGATATCAGGAGGATGTTTTATTCCTGACACATAGAAGTATAGTGAAAGAGACGTAAAAACTGCCTTCAGATCAATTTGCACATTTATGTCGTTATTCTTAACTGCATGTTTCTCAGGGCTGTATAGAATCTTCACTAAATGCGAGCTGGCACTAGCAAATAAAACTTTTGAGATATTTTTTCCTGATCCCAGCTAAAATAAAAAAATATTTTTTATAAATATGTAAAAGTGATAATCACTAAGATGTGTTAAAACCAGTCCCGCCTCTCCCCCCAGCAGGCAATTTTGGTTTTGATTAATCATAATTTCACAAAAGGAAAACTTTTTTGAGAAAAGATTATCTGATTACTCTTTTTTCACTTATTTTTTTCCTTGAAAGTATCCTTTCCCTTTACTTTTCTGTTCCCATGGCTGAGGATAGTTCACTGTATGTTCTCTGAAAGCTGTCCAAATTTGTTCCAAAATAATCAGATGGTATGTTGAGAGGTTTCCTTTAGACTCTCAGCTGTTTCTTGGCTGGAACTGAATGGGGTTTCCTAACCCAATGTCTTGAAAACCAAATTTTTCTTTCAGCTCTTTGTTCAAGCAGTAGAAAATTAATCCAAAGCACTTTTAATGGAAAGCCATTTTCAATTTAAAATAAAAACACTTTAATTGAGAAAACGTTGATTGGCTGTCAATGCAAGTATGATTAAACAAACAGTGGAAGTGAGAGAAAGAATTTGGGAGTGCATCTGTATGGCAGAGTTAATTTCAAATTCTAACTCAAGTGTCGTCTCTCTAATCATATACAAAGCATGTGGCTTGAAAGAACTGTGGGACTTCTGACTGAACAAACTGCCTCAATTTGATTATAGGCTAGGGATCAGATGTTGCCTTTATGTAGTCTTGTAGACTGCCCACATTGCCAAAGCATGGCATGGCCAACTAGGCCAAAGAAGGCAATTATGCAAGTACTTCTACACCTTCTCACCATTCACCCATGTATTGAGGAGGATGTAAAGAATCTCCTGCAATTTACTAGGGAAAGACCTTGAAGCTTCAGCTCTGCAGCACCAAGAGCAATGGAGATGTCGGAGGTCTCAGCAAATTGGAGTCCATGAGTTCAGTGATGGGTCAATGAGTTCATAGGTCTGGCCTTCTAAAAAATGTCATTAAATTTTACAAAGCCATTGTCATATTGAGATGAACAATGTGTATTTCCAGCCAGTAAAAGCAAAATTAATTTAGAAAAGGGAGCAGGCACAAGACTTCTCCGTGTTCTGCTGAGCCATGGCTGCCATTTCTACTCTTGTGGGTCTTTTGGGCCCCTGAAATTGGCACCCACTATAATTGGGTTGTTTAAATATGTGCCTCCAGAGCATCTCTGCAGTTTCTCTGTGTAGCTGTGATCTTAATTCCTTGAATGTAGACAAGGACCGGAGCCTTTGTGTGCTGATGTGAAAAAATGGATGGAGTAGAAGATGTTGGAGAATTGGGTCTCCTGTTTTAGTAGAGGACTTCAGCTGGAAAACAAAAAAACAACAACAAAGCAACCAACCAAACATAACACACACACACAGACACACACACACACAAAAAACACAACCAAACAAACAAAAAAATGGCTAAACAGCCAAAAAACAACAACAGCAACACAACTAATCAACCAAAAAAAAAACCTCCCAGTGTCTTATTACAGGGATCATGTTTAGGCAGCGATTCAGCCAAAGACTTTTAAGAAGGCACCAACTACAGACCAAAGATAGAAATAATATGTGAGAGGAAAAGCGATGTGGAGCACTATTGTACAAAGATTCATGGATAATAACTTAGGATTATCTGGAGAGCACTAATTTAATTTTGCTATGGCTAATGAGTTTTGTAGCATTTCTGCTTTAGGCAGCTGCTCCATATCCTTCTCACTTAAAAGAAAAGAAAAAAAAAAGAAAAAAAAAAAGATCTCAAAAAAAAATCTTTAGATAAAACAGTTTCTTAGATTGGGTAGTTCCTTGCAGTGTCTTCCACCCCCAAGGCCTAAAATCTCCTAATGAAGCAAATTAAGCACATTGGTGTTGAAAATACACTGCACTTTCTGGCAGTAGCATGCCAATATGTGTATTGTCTTCATGTAGTATGTTCAAAAATCAGGGACTAAGTTGTGTGATTTCATATGGCTTGTGGTGTCACTTCAGAACTTTAATTTCTTAATATTGCTGCCCTACAAGCTGGTGCTAATGAAGAAATATTCCAAATTCATTGGTTCCCTGCAATACTGCAGCAAATCGAAGCTCTTGATGTGTATCAGTTTTTGTTCTTAGTTTGTTTATTGTGTGAATCCAGTCTCATTCCACATAAGTAAATGGTTTTCTATAATTTTATGTGGATGCAGCAGTCAGAAAATGCTACTTCCTTTACTGTTCTCATTCTGAAAACCATGAGAACACCCATCTCAGTGAAAAAGGAACTGGGAAATCTTCTGGGGTAGAACGGGAAGCACTATGCTGAAGAGATGGGGTTAATTCTCTTGTTTCTGACACAACTAAGATGGTGCATGAGGGTGGCTCAGAGGTATGGCCTAAGAAACTGTGAGATCTTGTGCACTTCCCTTAGCATAAAGCATATTTTTCTGAAGATGTGGTACAAACCCCTGTAATGTTGGTGAAATAAGCAATAGTCTGGTGATGAACAGTATTCAGTGCATCATGTTAACTCAAAGATATCTTTGAGTTACAAGGGGTCTATTTTATACTAAGCGAAATATAATTACTATGTTAACATCAGTATTGTGAACTACGAAACTTGTGGCATCAGAGATTTTTGACTTCTTGGGGAGATAAAGTTTAAAGGCTTTTTGCTCTTAAATGATGACAAGTGGAAAGATCTATGTGGAGGGCTGAGTATTAAGCAGTAATAGCTAAATGCTAACAGTAACATGGTGACCTCCTCATGGGATGTCATTGCATTTACCTGAGCCCTTCCAGCAGCTAGCAAGTTGTTCTTAGTTGTGAAAGACTAATTTTCACATAAAAAAAATCTATTATTGGTCTAGCTTAGTAGAACTGCTTTACACAGTGGGAAACTTGTACTAACATTGGAAATGTCAGTATGGAGAAACATGTCAAGCCACTGTCATGCTGAGCAGTAACTGGGGACCTGTACCCACTTGTTGCTCCTCAATCCACCAGATGGCACAGGACATTTGGGAAAGAAAATGGATAGGCTCATGGTGGATACCAATGAGCTGGATGGGCATGGAGCAGAGAGGACAGCAGTAGAAATCAATTTTTCCTCACTTTCCACCCACTGTCTTCCCAACTGCTATTTTTCAAAAGAATATTTAACTAGTGCTAATGCTTAGCTCAGGGGAGTGCTAGATTGAATGGTGTTGGGAGCTATTCTGAGCTATTCTGCAGATTCATTCTGCCTTTGGAATAAGTCTCATGACTTTTCAGGGCATTATGACAAGGCAGCAATAATTTTAGATAAGACATTGCTGCCAGCCTCAACAGTCTAAAAAAAAAAAAAAAAAAAAAAAAAAACACAAAAACCTCATTAGTCAATCCTGTCTGCAAAACTCAAAGAAATTACAAATCATGAGATCTTAAAAAAAAAAAAAAAAAGGCAATAATCCATTTTCAGATGATTTTGGGCTTTGTATATATGTCTTCTAATTTCTCACTTCAATTTATTCACCTTTCAAGTAGGCACAGAAAATCTCCCTTGTTCAAATGCATTTAGAATTTTGAGGAAAAACATCAAATGCATTTCAACATTTATGATAAAACACCAAAAACTGACAAGACTGTAACCCAGTATCTTTAAACACAAGGTCTTTTAAATGGCTGTGCACTTTTTACAGCATCATAATCTTAAAGTAGATATGTGTAGTGTGGATTGTATTCGTAATGCATTAATAAGAGGTAATAGAGCTGGTTTATATAGATTTCTGAGAGAAAATTTTACAGCTAGGCTTTATTACTATTTCACTGGTATATAGCTACTTTTAAAGAATGGCTAGATTTCACTTGTGAACAAGAAAAGGAGTGAAAATGAGAACAACTTATTTGCTTCAAGGTGCCAAGTAATTGTAAACAGTTGTACAAAGTTTCAAAGACTACCAGGCATAGAAATCAGTGATTTCCAAATAAATGCAGATTGGTTGTGAATTCTACAGTGCTTAAAGAAGAGCAAAGGAGGGGATCATTGAGCTTTTCATGAAACTGTGAGCTGTGGCTTCAACCTATCATAATTTCATACTTTTATTCAGCGTGGCCATAATCTTATTTTACAGTGTGTGGAACGGAAGCTACCTTTTAGGCTCTATGACTGCCATTTATAAGTACAGCTTTTAGCTTCAAAAGCTGCAAAGCCTGCCGGCATAGTAGGTGCCAACGATCTCATATTGCATCTATGAAGCTGGAACTGTGCTGGCCAAATAGCTGTTTAGTCCATCTATGTGAGGAGCAACAGAGAAGTTGTATTATGAAAACTGAGACAGGTATAAGGAGGTGGCACATTATTTTTCAGTGGAACAGCATTTATGTGAAAGAGAACTACAGCATGGAGGATGCAGGGTAACAACGTGAGCAAAATGGCACAATATGGTCTATTAAAAAGCTAGAGGTAAGGACATTTTAAAGGATTTAAAAAGAGGAAAGAATGCAAGAAGGGAGCAAAGGGTAAGATTTTAACATAGATACTGGGAGTCGGATGGAATCTCTGTTTCAGGAGACTGCAGGGCACAAGAGTGGTCAGCTTCCCTGGCTTTGAGGCTTCAGAGAAACTGCTCTCAACATGCTGTCACATCTATACTGTGCAGAATGCCATAAGGATACTTCAGTTTGCTCTAAACAATCTAGATCAAGCATTCAAGGAAATTTAGCTGTGGCAGCAGAGAACTCCACGTTGTCTCCTCTTTATGACACATTACTATTCAATGGCAAATGTTACTATTTGTAATTGTCATGACATTTGTATCATTATTACCGTTTATATTACCAAGAAATATCCTGTGCAAAGAAAGAGAAGTTAAAAGCATGGGAACAGATATTTTTTTAATCAGAAGTGGTCATGCACAAACTATCCTCTGAAAGTAATCAAAATCACTGTTAAAAAGGCCAAACATGTACGCAACGTTGTCATAATTTTATGGGACTCTGTACAATTTACAACACTTCCAAGTCAGGGTTTTGATTAAGAATCAGGAGTGGGGGGGTGTTCACATCATGTTTTTGCAATATCCAGCCAACACAGACTTGCCAAAAATCCTTTTGTCTCAGTGAAGACAAGAGATGCCTTTGGCTCCTCAAAGAAATATAATTTTTGAGCCATCAGTGTTGGAATATTGTCTCCTATTCTACAATTTGTAGGAATTATATTCACTGACCTATACTGTTTTACCCAAGAAAAGCCATTCCCACTCAAACCCATTGAATTAGCTCCTGACTGAGCAGAGCTAAAGAAGGCATAGCAGCTTTTATAAAAGAAGGAGGACGCAGCAGAAGGAACTAAAAGTGAGAGTGAAAGCAGTAAAGGAGATTCAAGAAGAGGATATTTTTAGGAAGACCCTGTAGAGGGAAAGATAAGTGATGGAGAGCCTAAGGAACAGCGACAAAACACCTGCAGAGAGCAGGGCCAGCGAGAAGGGAAGGGAAGACATTAAGCACTCCGGAAAGAAAACCGACACCATTAGAATGAGGCATTTTCTCTCTTTTGATCCGAACAACAGAAGCAAGACAATCTGCTGTTTGTGTAGTAAAAGTGTTTGCAGTGGGAAGCATGGTGTATACACACAGAAAGAACATCTGCTCTAAGAAGACTCTTGCAAATATAAAGCTGCAATAATGTGGTAGAAACATCTGCACAGATTATAGCAGGGCCACCAGTAGTGCTGTTAGGTGGGGGAGGGTATGAGACATACCAGGTATAGGAGAAGGTCACTGGGAAACATCTTTAAGAATGATGTAACTTTTTGTATGTATCCATGCAAAAGTAAGGTGCCTGTAGACAAACCGCAGTGTTCAGCATCTCAGACTACTACTGTGGAAACATTATAACACCAGCAAAACATATTATCATCTTTTCACTCAATCACTAAAATGTCAACTTGCCCATGTTCTTATGTAGTCATAGAATGAATCAAGGATTTTAAGCAAAGTCAAAGCATAAGCACTTTCCTCCATTCAGTTACAAGAACCCCAGGATTTTATAGCATAGTCCTATAAGAAGAAGACTAAGAAATTCAGAAGTAGTAAAGAATAAGTAGGACAAAACCCAGTGATGACTGGTTTCCCAGTGATGATGGTATTGCTGCAGGCCAGCCACACGAAAATGTGCCCAGACATAGTTTTCTGCTCTGGTTTCGTAGCTGCTGGTACCTGAAAGACTAATTTCTGCTTATTCGGGGTATCAATTCACTACAGACATTGCAGGATAAATATGATTATACAGTTTAGGTGACCTTTGCCTCAATTCCTTTTTATTTCAAATGCAGCTTAACAATACATGGCTGAATAGGGCAACTTTGCTTGTGTGTGGAATTTTTAATGAAAAAAATGAGAGGAAATCTACAGCTCATTCATGGCTTACAATCTTCAAGGCATGGAGTTTGTCAGCATTAGGGCAGATTTTTACCAAGGCGCTCTTAAATGCTTCCCAAAGCAGGAGCCTGTTCCTTTGCTCTATTTCAACTCCCCCTTTTCAGACTTCTTGGCTTTAAAGCTGGCTCAGAAATCTTTACAGCAATATTATGAGTTTTTATTCTTCTAGGGTTTGGATAACTGTATTAATGCAGAGCTCAGCTAGACATATATGCACAGCTTTGTTGACCTCCAGACGGTGATCAATTTGATAGTGTCTAAGGCTCAAAGTGCAAGTGTTAGAAATTTCAACTTCAATTTAAATAAATGAGAGGAACTAAGCACAGGAAATATTTATAAACATAGCATTGTATTTCTAATGGATACTTCCACTTTTCTCAGTTTTTCTCTATGCCTGGTGAACTTCTGTTCCATGTGAAATTTCAGGGGTGGGGATGCATCTGATGACCTGTCTTTGTTGAGCAGGCACTTATACAGCAAAAGCTTGTTGCTGGCAATGAGAATGTATTTACTGATGGCTGAAGATTTAGGCCTGCATTATGCCTAAAATAGGATTTTTAGAACAAACTGCTGAACATGATGCTGGATGTCCCAGTGCTTACAGACAAACAAGGCTTTTACTAATTTTATCTGTTCTTCAATGTTTTGTATTGGTGGTTAACAAAAATTCTTCCCAGAAATGTGGGCAGAGTTACATAATTAGACACAAAATATTCTGTTTTATTAGAATTGGCAGAAGGAAAGATTGGAAGAAAGATTGTAAGACAGGACCAAGGGTATTATGTGTAACACAACCCTAGAACAGTAATCCAGGTACCCAAACTAGGAATTAGTTTCCCATGACTTCCAGCATCTCCTTCCATAAATAGATGTCTCCAGTAAAGAAGCTGAAGCTGGGAGCTGTGAGAGAGCCTGTCTTTACCCAGGCTGCATATGGCACCTCAGGGAAGAATCTGGCAACTTCACCACTTGACTGGTATGAGTCCTTCCCCTTTCCTGAAGTGATAAATCTTATTTCAGGAAAGTGCGTTGGCACTTTTATCTTTTGGCACATTTATCTTTAAGCACCTGAATAACCCAGGGCAGTTTGAAAGGCACTACCTGTGTTCAAAAACAGTGGCATAATTCAGTTTGCTGGTGTCAGGCAAAAAAAAAAAAAAAAAAAAAAAAATGTCTTCCATCTTTAAGCTTAAACACAATGGCTATTTTTGAGCAGTTAAAAAAATGTCACTTTCATTTAGCAATATTCCTCATTGTTACTTTAAATAAAACTTGGCCTTTTCCTTCTGAGACTTCTGCTTTGTTCCATTGGTTCTGGAGAGTGTGTAAATTTTACCTACCTTGGGAGACAATAACTTGGCCTTGAAATCATATACCTTTTCCAGAACAACCATGTGCTCTCTGGCTCTGGAGTGCTACATTGCATCATACTCCACAGAAAAATTCTTATAAAAGTGATGGTTAGTCAAATCTAAAATGCTTTGTGAAAAATTCATTTTGGTAGGTCCTGGGGGGAGGTTGCCTCTTATTAACATTAGGATGACCACACGGGGTGAAAATCCAGATGGAAAAGAGAAGAAAAGACATTGTCATGTGGAAAATATATCTTTAACAGGAGCTGTGAGAGGGTTAGGTTCAGTCCCTGCTGTCCACATTACTGTATGTTAGACAGATGCCAAGTCTCCACATCATTGACTCTTCTGGAGCAAAAATCACCCTGTTTTTTCTTATGAGGATTGTAGAAATGTTTAGGGTTTGTTGTGAGGCAGAACAGAGAAAAATTTTTAAATCTCACAACGTGTCACCAGACAGGAAAACAATTTCCTTCCTAATTCTAATGACTTACCATTTCTCATGGAAAATAATGCCAATAGCATGTTAGCGTTTTCAAATAAGATGGAAAAGAGTAGTTTCATCACTGATGTTATGGTGTAGGTAGAAGAGAACATTAAAGCTGAAAAATATCAGCCCTCAGGTCAGAAGGGACTTTTTCCCTGATCTTCCTTTTCATTCATTTTTATATCACATTTATCTCCAGCCATAGAAAAGGTTATTACTGGGCTCCTAGATGCTGGTCATATAAAAATGACAATATTAGGCAGTGTCAGGTGAGATAGGGAGGAGCAATGGCTGTGGTATTTTTCTTGCTGATTTTGGCTGCAGCGATGTCACGTTGTTGTGTGCAGGCAGAAGTGGAGGAATTATGTTCTCTTTGATTGGAATGGTGTAGGCACACTTGATGTAGCCAGGCCAATTAACACAGATCATCACAGATGCCATTAACTTCTGATAAAGAAATCTTAATCCCACAGACCGATTACTGCCTGCAGTGTCCCAAGGAGGGAGGGTGAGGGGGAACATGCAGCTACTGGGGATCTTGTGGCAAATATAAAGAGCTGCCAGTGGCCAAATAATGTGCTCCTAGAAAAAGGCATGGTCCATTATCCCTGCTGAAAACAGAGTGACAAATTACTGTAAAAGTACTGTACTGCAGCTGAAAGAAGCCAATAATTTCATGAATTTTACAGGTACAGCGAACCATAACAGTATGTTCTAGTACTACCCTCTGCATGCTACAGTGCTTTACACTATAGTTCTTTCTACAGCACTCACAGTATAACCCATGTCCTTTCTTAGAAACATCCCTCAAGTCAGGATACTCAGAAAGTACATCTCTTCTACCCTGAGAGACAAATAACACTAGGTTCAAGAAACTGTGCTATAACTTGCATGCATACTACCACGATCCAGCCTCTGTTGGTCTTATTTTGGTGTGTATCTGTTGACTAAGAAAAATGTTATTACTGATTTGTATTTGAACTGAGTCTCAAGTATCTTGTGATGATTAATCTCTTCAGACTATTTCCTGCATCTCATCCATGGTCTGACCAACTCATGTTGCTTGTTGTGTATTGATGTGACATTTGGTACATTGTATGTGAACATATGCCTTACCTGCAACATAATAATAACCTTGAAAATGAAATAATATTTGGAGTTGAATGCCAAATGCATTTGGTAGTGCACAGATGCACTGGAAAAGGGGGATGAAAAAAAAAGGAGATACCTGGAGAACATGATGAAGCAACATAGGCAGGAGGTGTGGCAGCTGATGTGCTTCAGATTTGGATGTGGAAAACATTGCATGCACAATGACGGTTAAAGGGGAGCAAAAACAGCAGGTGAAAGCCAGTTCAATCAAAAAGCTTGGGGATGCCTTGATTTAATGAGAGCATACACTGTTTCATCACAGACAGCTGGTAGAAAGTCTTTTACTAGTGAGAACAAATTTAACCATGAGAGACAGTTTACAATCAGCAGCTCCGTTTTTGTTAAGCAGATATACTGAAGAGGTAAGGATGAAGATCTCTTTTGCTACAGGAGACCCATTCAGGAAAGGACAATTTTGACTCTGGACGTACCTGATGTATTAGTAATTCTTTGGAAAGAAACTAGCTTTGTTAGCATTTGTGCTGTGATTTATAGCTGGAAAAACTCAAGAACTGTGCAGTTAGTTTACAAATATTTTGAAATGTGAAAGATTAATTAATTCATTGTTTTCAACAGTACCCACATAGCAGTATAAAAACATGGTGATTTTTCTGTATAGTGTCTTCTGAGTTTGGGATCTTAGCGTTTCACAAATTCTGATTTTGCTTCCTGTCTGCACTAAAGGCTATACTGGTGTTATGAAGGAAAAGCATATACTAGAAAAAGTGTATCAGGATAGTCACTTTTACCGGTAATAAATAGGTAACTGTTATCTACCACTCCCCAATTTTTACAAAGAAAACTCTTCAACAAAGGCAAAGCAGAAGACATTGGTAGCACAGCAGAAAGCAGAACCTATTTTCTTCCAGTCCTGCCAACTCTTTTTTCACCCACTGTAAATTGCCTGTTGCCAGCAGCTGTTCAGAAACGGCTCCGTGTTGAAACGGGCATTGACCATTCCAAGACAGCAGTTAAGAGATGTCCTTCTGCCCCGATCCGTCCTGGGGTTTGGTTAACGCTTGTCTTAACTCTGTGTTTTGTTTACCGGTTGTGTTTTCAATGACAGCAGTTTCTATGTTTCTTTGATTTATCAACAGAGGAGGAGAAAGAAGCCTATAGCACTAACTGCTGATGTCAACACAGAGAGATGGGACAGGGCTATAATTGTTGGAATTGTTATTCAGACGCCTCTGACTTGATCCAATAAACGCAGGTTTCTGGCACCTTTGTGAGTGACGCTTTTACAACAGACTACTGTTTGAGCGTGTCTTGCAAGGATTCCCAGCACAAAGTAGTGTTACTGCTTTCAGATTGTTTCCCTGAATTGTGCCTTTTAAAGGGGAAATCCATGTAGCTCCCTCATATGGCTTTGTTGACTCCTGAAGTGGTATTTCTTGTGGGGTCTGTCTTGATATGGGAAGGAGAGACTTCCTGAAAGCAGGGGCAAGGTCCTGGCCTTCCCACCCAGACACTGATAATTTTCAGAGCTGTCCTCACACCACCAGAACTATGCCAGAAAATGGCCCAGGATCCGTTCGCTGCAGGGAGTGAGTCTAGGCACCTTGTATTTCCTTTGTGGCAGAGCCGCCTTCTCTCTGTCGAACTTAACAATAGTCACATAACGAGTAGGATCTTGTCTGTGGTCAAAAGGATTGACAGCTGCTGGGATATAGGAGAAAGCTGTAATTGGAGTGAAAGCTTTTGTGACTTGAGGTATTAGGGAAGGGGATATGGAAAAGTGTAGGAAGAGCAAGGAAACAGCCCAGATGGGAAGGCAAAGAAGTAGTGTTGTCTGTGTTACTATAAATAAATAAATAAAAAGATAATGAAGGTACTACCTTAGGAATGTTTCTTCTCCACTACATTTTTAAATATTACCAATATATCAGATGGCCAGGACATACAAAACTGAAGTGAAAAACGCCCCAAGTAGGCATCTTTGTTACCCTTTCACCTTTGCTAAATTTTTCACTACTGGCAAATTTTCCAGTGTCAGACGAAGGGTACACAAATGGAAGGAAAATGCAGACAGGATAAAGTGGGAACTTTCAGAAGTTGGCTAAGGAACAATATTCTTTCTGTCCTGAGAAATGGTGTAATCCAGTAAAACCTTACTACTGGTTCAAAGCATGAAACGGAGTCAAAGATGTAAAAAGACTCTCAGCAGATTAAACCAAATCCACAATGGCAGCCAAGAATACCAGCTATAAATGGTCTCACTGAGCCTGCAGACACGGATGCTCTCTCAGCCTCAAGTGATAAAGTACTTATCCATTTGGCTTTGGGCCAAAAGATTTGGAGATCTGAGGCAAAACTGATCACTTTAGGAGAGAGTCTGCCATGGGTAATTAAAGGCAGATTATTGGATTAAGATTTGATGCAAATTTGAAGTCCTTCCTTTTCTTTCCAGATTTATTTTATTTTTCTTGTCTTCTTTGTCTCTGGGTAACTATAATTGAATGCGTCTTTAAACTGTAAATTGTAATTTTGCTGTCAGCAATGGAGCTTTAATTTCAGATGTTTATTAGAAAATTTCTCTGTGAGGCTGTGAGTTTTGTTAGCTGGAGGGACTTGAATCAATTGTATAGCCTCCCCCACAAAGCTGCGGACTGTGTATCATGCTTTGGTGCTCTGAATGTTTTATTTGCTAGTGTGAGAAGAAGAGATAATTTAGGTCCCAACCCATATTCCTTTCTCCCTCGTTGTGGCCATGTTCTTCTGCTCACAGTTTTTTTAGACATCAAAATGGTGTCCCATCAGGGTTCACTGTCCCTGCATGTGTCCCTGGCCCACATTTAAGACCATGACAAATCCACTGTGATATCCTATTCAGAACTGCAGTGAGAAGGGAAGTTTTCCACTTCTGTAGATGAACAAATACATCCCTCGTGTTGTTCTCATGAGTTGCTACTGAAAGATATGATCAAGGGTAAATTAATGCAGAGGGAGAATTCAGTCTTATTTATTAACCCTGTTGCTTTTTCAAAGGAAATATATGCCCCCTTGGAAGAAAAAAAAAAAAAAAAAAAAGGAGGGTAAAAGTAGCAGCTGAGGATTCTTGAATACAGGAGAATCTTCAGCTGCCATGGAAATAATGAGGACAGCAGCAACAGCTGTTCCCAGTCTGTCCCACACGTGTTGGGGGCACTGTTGAATGCAGACAGATACACACAGCTCAGGTGATGCTGCCAGCGAGGCATTAATGCTGGGTGCTCATACCACCAAGGAAAGCCTCAAAATATGTTTAAAGGTCACTATGGCAATGTAGAACAGCTTCTTCCCAGCTTCACCCAGCTACATTTTGTACAAAATGTTCTGATATCATGAGTGTGCGCCTGCGATGAGTAACCGAATGATCTCATTGTTGTATCTGTGTCTTTTCCTCCTGTTCTCTACCCACTGCTCTGTGACTTCACTGCTCTATGTCCAAGATGTTTGTAGGCTCCTTGGCATCTGGGTTTTGTGTCTGTAATGTCAGATTAATCACATATTTTTAGATCAATAATATGGAAGAAGAACTTTTGAGACAATAAGTCAATGAGGAGGCTGGAAGGGACAACTCCATCATTAGACCTTTCTGGAGGAAACCATCTGAATCCGTTTGACAAAAACATGGTGTGATGTTTTTTATTCCTGTTCAAGATGGGAGTTTTTATTTTTCTAATCCTTTCTCACAGTGCACCGCAGGCATGCTTTTACTGCAGAGTGTCACTCTACCTTGTGGAGTTCTGTTGCTTAAATAGCTGTAGTTACTCAAGCAATGATAAAGCTCTGTGTCTGCAGAGTGTGTCTCTGCCCCTTTACCCATTGTGCTACCTGCAAAAGACAGCAGAACCAAGCAAACCTTTCAGGCCTGCCCAAAGAATGGGACCTACTTAAATGCAGTGCCACAACATGTTAGTTGCTTGATCGTATTATGTCACTGTCAGTCATTCGGTGTAGAGCTCTAACATTGCTCGCTTTCACTCTCTCAGTCCCTCTCTCTTCACTCTAATTGAACCCCTTATAATTAAGATAAATTCTGAGCAATCAAACCTGGAATGTGGATGAACAGTCCCCTGTGTAATCCCAAAAGTTCAGCTTTAGGAGGTTATTTCATACACTGTAAATCATTATTCCAGTTTAACTATAGCATATGGGACCATGAGTTCTTGGAAAAGCTTTCCACAGAAACTTCATTTATGAAGATAACTCAGTGGGAAGGTTCTCTATTTACAACTGTGTGATTTTATAGGTCATACCAGAATCTTTAATGTTAGCACCTTAGCAATCAGTGAGAGGCAGTCCAGTGCATAGACCCTACAGCTCATTACCAGAAAATGAGGTGTGACTCCTGAAGATGGATTTTAAGCATCTGTAAATCACACTAGCATTTCAAGATAGAGGGGGACATGCAAACTATTTTACTTAGATTGAGGAACAGCCCTCTGCTAATGAGTAACTGGGCTATGATGAGGATCAGCTATGAGTCACAGAAATACCCAGAATATGATAGGTGAAAAAAAAAAAAAAAAAAGAAAAGGGCTTTCAGAATGAGAAATAGAAAAAAAACTGGAATACTCTGACTCTTGTAATAAAGACCAGAGACATTCATGTGGCTTGAATGGCCAAGAAACCAGAGGTGCTTGGACCAGCACTGTGATCCCAGCTTCAGGCAGTTCCCCATGCCCGTCTCAGGCAGAGGCTAGCAGACAGAATGATGTAGTTTCCTATGGGACTCAACAGGATTCTAGATTTATTAGGTCTTCCCAGTCTAGCTCATCAAGATTCATGTATGCAGCTTTTCTATTGTTGGGCTTGTACATGTTGTTTTATGACCTTGGACCCTGGACCCCTCTGGCTGTCCAAATCGTTCTTCAGACTTGCTTCAGATTTATGTTTGGGGAAAGAGAGAATGGAGATGTCACAGAGTTTGTGCCCAGCACTTGTCCTGCTCTGGTGTTACAACATGGTTTATAACTTCTCAGATAATCCCCAGTTTAGACATCACTTCATTGAGCATGGGCCATGCTTTAAGCAAGTCTAGAATATTTCCAGTTTTGCATGAAAACACTATATGACACCACTTGCCTGCATGTTCAGGAATTTGTAATGAGTTTCAGCTTCCTCTAATTGTGAAGGCTGCATGTGGGGCTCTCATGAGAGGCTCAGAGACCTGGAATATCTCAATGCTGTTTCCACAAATGCTCTTTAAAAACAATTTACACTCTTTGATTCTGCAACTGGAATTGACAGTTAAACTGACAGAATCAGTGATTTTTTGCCCTTTCCAAATCCTTTTGGGTCTAAATTTGGTTATTAGGATGCTTTGCAATCGTGGCTTTTTGAAGCAGTACAGCATAGCAAACGTAATCTGAGATGTCCTTGGACCTCTCGAATAATGTGGAAGTTTAAGAGGGGAAGAACTAAATATGCTCTTCCTCCAGTTATGTTGCTTTGAACTTTCACTTATTGATGTTACTTGGAATTTCACAATACAGCAACTAAGTCATAAACATATGTGCTTGACCCAGCTGTATAAAGACCAGCTAGAAAAGCAATTCCAAGCCTGAAGGCAGCATAAGGATTGCTTGTTCCAGCACTCCAAAGAGAATGGGGAAAGAGATAAGCTTTGCTCAGGCTGGACTCCCCTGGAGTTCTCTGCTTTAATGTAAAAGAATTTGCGTATACTTTGTATGCTATCTGTGGGGAGACCGAAAAGGTATTTGACATCCCTAGGACCATTTCCTCCACATTACCTCCTTCCCATCTGCAGGCTACTCTTTCAGGTATGATCTTTTTCCTAAGTTGATTTTGAGTTTTACAAAAGGAAAAAAAAAAAGAAAAAAAAAAACCCTCCACTAGAGATTTTGTTTTAGAAAAGTCTTACCTTGAAATAACTAGGCAGAAAGTTAAGTCATAGCCAAAAGTTAGTTTTTATTGAGCAAAACCTGTTTTTACAGGTTCTGATGCTATTTACCTTTGATTTGCCTCAAACAGGTATGAGGTGATTTGTAAAGGCTGTGATTCACCCCTGTGCAAATGACTAGTACAAGCTAGAGCCAGTTAAACCCCTCTCAAACTCTCAAAATGTCTCTTACATTGGATTCTGTTCTGGAGGAGAAAACAAATGGATTGTTTTAAATGTATCAGCCTATCCAATATCTTTTTTTTCCTGTATGCCAATCCTTAAATATAACCTGATTTATCTTATTAGGTAGGAATTTATATCTTGCCACATGTAGTTCCGAACATGATTTTTCCTCCTGCTTTGGGACCTGATTCTCTGAAGTGCTGAGCCTCTGCCAAAGAGGTGCTGAGCACTGCGTGTCCTGCTGAAGTTCAAGGGGGGGTGAAGTCACTCAGCACTTCCACGATTAGGCACTTTGTGACTGTGTTAAAGCTTTTCTACCAGAAAGAATTGCTCTTTTCATGGCATTTATTATATGTCTCCTTGAGTCTCCTTTGCAGACTCTTTCTGCCATCTTTCTGTAATATGAGGAAATTTGATCCTGGAGTTATGGTGACAAACCCTTTCGAGCCATGCCACTGCAGCTTTTCTTATCACCAGAAACCATCAGTGGAATTACAGCTCTCTATTATTTGGTTGCTTTTTTCTTATATTCTGTGACACATGTGCTTGAAAGCTCTAGTGTACATTACTGCACAGAGACACAGGAGATGGCTTTCACATTAAAATCTCTTTGAAGAAAGGAGCGAGGGAGAGGGAAAGGAATCAGCTAATTAAGTAATTACCTGCATGTCTCAGTTTATTGAGATATAAGTAATAACTTATTAACAACAACAACACAGTGCTGAGCGGCTGGTAAATAACTACCTAGAAAGGTCTTTGCGATGGCAGTGTCAGAACTACCAAGAATTTCCTACTGCCTACTCTGCTCTGCAGCCCTTCTCTCTTCCACACAGCTGCTTCTTCCTTTGCTGCTTGTGCAATGCACTTCTTTTTTTTTTATTTTCCTTTTTTTTTTTTTTTTTTTTCTCTTGCTGGGTTTGTGTTTCTGGAAAATTGTCATGTCACTGTCCAGTGGGCTTGCTTGGGGACAGCTCCTCTTTCTGGATGAACTGCCACAGCGTGGCTTATGAGAGCTGAGGATCTCGCCTTTTATTTATCTGCCTACCACCCATGCCGGACTGATTTTGGCAATAATTTGGGTTGGTTTGTGGATGTATACACTACCTATGTTTTAACATGTAGCAGGCTAGAGCAAATCTTGTTCTTGAGCATTTGCATTATTATCCCCCAGTTTGGAACTTACTTAAGTAGCTTATTTCAGCACTGAAGCTCTTCCTTGTGCCCAGAATACATAGTTCTGAATCACTTAATTTCTATGCTCTAGCATCTTCAGCAAGGATCCCAGCTGCAAAAGTAACAGCGGCCTCTTTGAGTGGAAAGTGTTTGTAGGCCACAGTCTGAAGTAGAAAGGACAGCTTAGTTAGGCCAGGACTGGTTCAGAGTTTTTTAAGAGTTTTTTTTGCCTTAGCTGTACCAAGTACAGTTTCACTCAAAGCTGAAATAAAGTGCATTACCTAATGCGCAACACTCTTGTTGAAAAACTCTCTGTAGGCTCTTTCTTCTTAAGCATCATATGCAAGACTTAATTTCTTGAGTCCCAGATGGCATCTGCGCAGGGTCCTTAGCAGGCAGTCAAGCTGCAGAGTTGTGTCTGACGTTGCCACTTGTCCTTTATTGCTGCTGAGGTCATGTGTGGAGGAAAAAGACTCCCTTTTGAATTCTTGGTTCAGTGGACCAGCTAAGTTTGCTGTTATGAGCATCAGAGGACTGGATGAGTCAGTAGTTTATATGGTTTGCCTGGGTATTTGTAAAGGAGCAAACAAACCCCACCTTCCTAATCTTCTCCTATGGCCAGTCATAAAAAAATGAGTGTTTTATTTCACACAAATTGAGGCCTGAGTTGCACCAGCCAGGTCCTGACCCACATAGTAGAGGTGGTCCTTGGTGCCAGTATCCTCCAGGGACAATTCTGACCGCTATGAAGGGATGACTTAACTTCAGAAATGGGCCTCCTCCGTGGTTTGCCTCACTGCCTCTGTCTCAGATTTGAGTTTTTCAGCCCACGAACTGCCTCCACTTGCTCCAGGCTATCTGTTGCATCCCCTTGTTGTTGATGGCTCTGCTGGTTTTGGGGAGGGAGAAGTGAAGAGGAGGACTGAATGGTATCATGATAGAATAATAGACCAGGGGTTCAGCTAAATGATAGTCAATTTGATTCTAAACTTTGCATTTTTGTCTCCTATCTGTGTGGTAAGATGTTTTTCTATTGATGCTTCATCGTTCATTAAATCACCTGTCCTTCACTCCACTGCTCCAAAGCTTTCCATCTACAAAATTGCTATGGTGACTTCATACAGAAATTAAAGAAGAAACATTCTGTTACTCAAAAACAAACCCGGCCTGATTACGTTTCATAGAGGGTGGGTACATGCTGTATTTGACAACATGAGGCAATAGTGACAGCCTGTGTGAGAATAAATTGGCCTCCTAATAAACGAACTAACAAATAAATAAATATGTGAATTGTATTCTTGTATTCTACTGTAATAGGATACATCAGTATGCATCAGTATGCAGAGCAGAAGCCTGAGTGTCCTTAGGTCAGTTTGGACTGAGTTTTATTGGCCTTGGGCTTTGTATTTGATGTACTGTTGTGTAGTGTTGCATAACCAACCCTTTGCAAACATTAACAGTAATCTAAGGTTCAGCCTGAGTGACAGCTATGCATTGTGAATAGGTCTGTTTAGGTGGCAGGGTGATGTAAATAAGGATGACTAAACCATGCCACGTAAACAGGATTCACCATATGATATTGTTCCCTTTGCATTTTTCTAAGTCTTTTGAAGTTAGGGAGGGGGAAATGACAGGGCGCATGAAAGCAGCACAGCTCACAGCTCAGCAGTCAGTTGTAGTTTGAGATTTGAATTACAATATCTCTGCCAGATGGACACAGATACCTATGAGGACGCTAGGACAAGACTGCTTCTTAGAGAGGTCAAGTGACTCAGTGTACTTCACCACATCTGTAAATTGGAAATTAAAAACCTGGGGGCATAATTGTCGTAATTTCTAAAATTTAAAGAGACAGAACTAATTTTTCCTCTTGCTTTTTTTCTTTGTCTGGAATATAGATTAGAACCATATTCAGAAGGCTCATTTTTTCTTGTCAATCAGTAAGGGCAGCCAGTCAGACCTCATCAGTGTAATAATGGATGTTCAGAGTGAATTAGTTAGCCCAATCACATCAGAGGTGACACTAAAGAAAGAAGGGGAATACTTTATGGTCTGTGGTGTATTCACTTCACTGGTAATTTGTCCACATCTGGAAAAGAGAAGAAACCATACCCCCTGCCCTAGTTATGCCCAAACAGCTTCAGCAGGAACTGAGGTAGATCACCCACCCTCTGAATGATTTTGGTCTGGACAAAGCATCATACTAAAAGCTCTACAGGTCCAAGGACTTAAACTAAGAAACTACTTCCCTCTGAAGTTGCATTTCCTTAAGTTCTGAAATATCAGAAGTCTGAGATTCTGACATCCAAAAAAAAAAAAAATGGCTACAATACTTTACAGTGAGAATACAGTAAAATATTGTTTTTATTCATTATTTGTTGGTAATGCTGTAGGGTCCACTGGTAATCCAAGCTTTGGTGAAAGTAGACTTTGAAAGGATACAGCAAGAGAGACAGAAAACATTTTAGCTAGGTCTGTGTGCACACAGATAACGGGGAGATAGGTCTGGTTTTGTACTTAGCAGATTTCTATGAGAGTGAAGGAATAAGAGCCACCGATTTAAAAAGGTGAACACTACCCAAAATTCTGGATGGGCCAGAATAGGAAATGGGGTCAGGACCAGATGGCCTCTGAGTGGGCATGTTGCTCCAACTGTAGGCAAACTGGAAGAGCATTTATCAGAACACAGCACATACATGCTCTTGAGTATAGGGTCCTGCACTCTGGTAAGCCACTGAGGAAATTATGCGCAAATTACTATTAGAACAGACTGAAGTGGCTAACACAGGGAGAAGCATGAGCTCTGAGGAGCCCATCAGAGGATCAATGTGCTGCAGAAATGAGGGTCAGCTAGAATGGAGTGAGGATGGAGATTTCATCTCTCTCTTGGCTAAGGCAGGTTCACAAAGCCTTAGAGTCCAAACAAGGTGGGCACCAGACCTTATTGTCCACTGTCATCCCCTCAACAAAAAGGGAGTTTGTGGGCACAGGAAAGGGATTGCTTGCTGTCAGACAGGGCATATTAGCTAGGGAGAAGCAGCAGGTCTATTCATGGTTGTATTATTTTTATTCATTTAGATGTTTCTGTATTGCCCAGATGTGTCAGGATACCACATCATTGTATTGCTCAGAGCTTCCTTACAACTTTCTGCGCATAAAAGTAGGTTATAAAACATGCAACAAATCAGAGATGAGATAGGTTGTGAGCTTATTGTTGTTGCACTTTTATAACCTCTGAGGTCTTATCAAAATAAAAATACCCCAAGCTCCTAAAAGTGTATTTGCTATGCATGCTTGAAAGACACTCAAGATACATATGTTAAAGCTACTGGGACAAGAACAAATGAATATAAATCTAGGCATAAATAAACTTATCCCAGGCATTGACAGAAGGTTTCTACTCATCAGAGAGATGAAGCTCTGAAGAGACACTAATCAGAAATGTCACTGGTTTTAAGATGAAGGTCAATGCATTTATGAACAGACCTCTAAAAGATGTTGGTCAAGAATAGCAAGGACCTGGACAATGTCACTTAGGAAGATTTTCAGGTCCTTTGTTCTATATATATTTAATGTTGCTCTTGTATTGACAAAGTCTTGTGGAAAAGTCCACTAATCACACAAAACTTTTCTGTGATCAGCTGAGTATCAATTCTGCCAATCACAAAATTAATTTTATATATACATCCCCAATACACACATGTGCACATAAATATACATTCATACATACATATACTCTACTTGGACTAATGTGTTCATCTCTGGAGCCCCCAGAATAAGAAAGACATAAATCTGTTAGAGCAAGTCCAGAGGATGGCCACGAAGATAATCAGAGAGATGGAGCACCTCTCCTATGAAGACAGGGTGAGAGAGATGGGGTTGTTAAATTAGACATTAGGAAGAAATTCTTTACTCTGAAGGTGGTGAGGCACTGGAACAGGCTGCCCAGAGAAGCTGTGGATGCCCCATCCCTGGAGGTGCTCAAGGCCAGGTTGGATGGGGCTTTGGCCAACCTGGTCTGGTGGGAGGTGTCCCTGCCCATGGCAGAGGGTTAGAACTGGATGGGCTTTAAGGTCCGTTCCAACCCAAACCATTCTGTGATTCTACGATTCTATGATTCTATGATTGATTCCATGATTCTATGATATATATATATATATACACACTTATATAAACATATGGACAACACAGGCTATTATTAATGAACCACCAGAAGATTGAAAGGTAAAGATTTGGAGAATTGTGTTGTATTTTTGTAGGGGCCTTAGACTTTTACATCTGACTTGGAGTGTCTACAAAAGATTTGACATTTAGAACGTAAAACTGTGAAAATCAAGTTTATTAAAGGGCTTACATTAGGCATCCAAAAATCTAGTATCCAATTAGCATTTTCAATGTTGTACTAATTTAAATGGGAAAAAGTCTTAATTTGCTTTGGTTCATATAATTTTTGTGAATTAGAAATCCCTATTTACAATGTAAATTCAACAAGAACGGCTGTTTTTAACTGACAGTGTGATCACAACCAATATCAGTTTAAGCAGAGGAAAATATATTTCTAAAGGTCTTACCAAAAATTCTTAAGATTCATGAATCAGTGGCCGTTTTTCTTGCAAACATTCAAGCTGGTGATTTCTTTTCTCCCTACAAGCGTTTTTAGGAAATGATTTCTCATTTATATTGTTCCATGGAGGTCTTGCATAAAGCCATTAATATAATACCATATGACTTGGGGGATCAAATAATCTGTGCAAATATTGACTCACAAATATCCAGCACATCCAGCAAACAGTTCACAAGTAATTCATTGGCTAAAATGAATACAGAGGTTCAGAACATTATTCTGAAAAGCAAATTTGTTAAGAAAATAGTCTCTTCATAGGAAATTTACCTACAGGAAAAAAGAAAAAAAAATAGAAAAATCATGAAATCATTAGGATTTTTTTTCTCCTGGCTCCTAATGCAATGTAATATATCTTCTCTTCTCCCCATTCTCACACCTCCACTGACATCTTTCTATCAGCCTTTTTGTTTTGTGCACTATATTAATAGGAGTATTTATGTGATCAGTGTAAGACTCCGTATCATTTAGGATTTCATTGTTGTTACTTTTGTTACGCATATAACATTTTCTTCACTTTTGGAGTGCTATGCATCACAGCTGTAATGTTCTTGGTGCACAGAAGTGGGTAGAGAGATGTTTCAAATTTAGTCTTTTTCTTCTCCAGTACAGAGAATACTAAATATTGTTTTGCAGACACCTGTGAATAACTGTAGGAATTTCTGCCTCAGAGGAGCCATGTATTATGCACCCATCTTCTTGTTTCAGTTTTTTTTTTTCTTTTTTTTTTTTTTTTCCTCAGGGGTAAGAAAGGATTGTTGCAGTGAAATCTGCCTTCTGGAGTGAGGGTATATCGATAAAATAACATGCAGTATGGGAGCTGAGAGTATTTACAAAGTCAGTTAAAGATGCAGGTTTTCTGTTCCCCAGCTGTTTCTTAGAAGGCTCATCAACAAGATGCTTCATACAAAAGCTTAAATAATTTTTATTAATACTTTCCCCGATCATTTTAAAATATATTTTCACAGACTATTTAAAATGGTGTTTGTTGTCATGGATAGACTAGGCAACCTGTTATCAGATGGATAATTCTTCGTGGATTTCTTTCTTTTAACAAGGGCTGCTTGTTTTACACACAAATTTGTCATTTGGAATTCATACGACATATAACCCAGGGTAACACTGCTAATGGAAACTGGAAACCTGTTCAGAGGAGACTTATGTATGGTAGCAGAGCACTGTGTCAAGCCCACTAAAATGTGGCCTCTGAATGAGAAGAAGCAAATTCACTTTGAAAAGTTGCACTTGGGACAACCCTGCAGCCTGATACTGATTCTTCTGAAATGTTCTTAGACCCAGCCTCCCTGCCAAATCAGCCTAAGCTGGTTCAAAATGCTATCATGTGTTATAGGATAACTTCTTGGGAGTGTTACTATATATTGCAGAAGCACAAGTAAGTATCTGCAATGATCATTGAAAACTTTAGAGAAACCTTCTCATCTAAGAGGGCCAACTATGAATTTCCTGGGTAAATTGCCAAGGGAATGGCAATAGGATTTTGACTGCAGTTGGATTTACCATAGAAGAACGTAATTTCTGGCAGCAGAATTAAAATGTCCAGCCATCCCTGCTGGAGCATTTGCCAGCTGAGTGGCAACACTCAAAGGAATAATTGAAAAGCCTCCTAACAAACTGAACAGTAGCAGTCCAAAACCATCTTGAAGCAGGTTTCTTAGATGAGTACTGATCAAAATATAGAGTATAGACATTTTTACTGTCTTCATACAATATGGAGGATGCACTCCTCTTGAAAGAGTTCAGAAAAGACCTTAGAGGAAGTTTCCAAACAAAAGCATATTACATTTTTATAACTTTACTGCAGCAATATACCTCTAACAGTGTTCAGAACAGTTCAGATGGTTTGGTTTACCCCTGAATAATGTGCTATCAGTGTCTGACCTGGAGAATAGACTTGGGGAAGTTTACCTTTCCCTTCGAGCTGAAGGGTATGGGACATACCCTCAGCTGGTCCCAAAGATGTTATTGCTGAAGTCAATGGAAATGCACTGATTTATATCAGCAGAAGTTCTGGCCTTGTACCTTCTTTTGTCCCCCCTCCCATTTTCAGGGTTATAACAGACCACTCTCGAGTAGACTGGAAGGATTAAGCTGATGATTTGGTATTTTGGGGATTAAAAGGCGGCCTACGATAGAGCATATGGTCTTCTTCTGCCCTTTAGTATTCCTGTATTATGCAGCTAATGCAATCTGCTGCCACAGAAATAGCAACCCTGATGACCTGTTAGAAATAGAATAGATAAGAGATTTGTAAAAATTTCACCCTGTATAAATTATGAAAATAACATACAATAAGTTTATTACCCCAAGAAAATTAATTGATTGAAGTGTGTGAACATTTCTGAGCTTTTAAAAAGCAATTGATCAAAGCTACAAATTATATAGGTCTTTAACAGTACAAATAAATAAAATTAATAACCTGCCCAGCCAGTATTAAAGATTGTGTGGCTAGAGAATTCATCACTCTATTGACCCAAACTTTGGACTGGTTACATAGCCCAGATGTAATTAAAACACACACACAGTTTACCTGCCTCAAAACTGCATCAGGTTACACTGGGTTAAACTAAATGCCACAAGCTTGGATGAATCCCGAAGGGCTTTTGCCTCCTGCGCTAAAAGATGAGATCACTGCCCTTTATGTTTCAAGTTGTATCACAACAAACATTCTGTGTAAGAGGAGACAGCAGTTTATATTGCAAATGCACCATGGTTTCTGCCAGCACAGAACTGGCTTTCTTTTTTTTTTTTTCCTTTTTTTTTTTGTTTTTGTTTTTACACCCCCTCCTTTTCCTCTTTTTTTTTTTTTTTTTTGAGTATTCTATAGCACAGCCTTAATCCTTTGCTAAACAAAATTATCTCTAGGCTCATTAGGACTCTGGAGTTCATCGCAACTGGCACCGAGTGGCAAACAAGCGAAGGGAAGGTACTGGGTATCAGTGCTGATAACAGGCACCGTGCGTGACTCTTCGTTGCTGAAATACCCTTCTGCCATGGCTGGCTGTAAGCGAATTGGCTGGACAGATTTTCCAGATCCCCCGAACGTTCCTAAATTACTATACTCACCCAATTACAGTCCTCAGGGGTCGCATTTCATTTTCTGAAAACTGGTAACAGGCCACCACAGCTGATGAAATGATGTGGGTATCCAGGCAACTATTGTGCTGTTTGATTAATATAGCAAACACTTGTGTGCCATGATCTCACATGTGTCCAAATGTTCCAAACGATCTGCCTCAAACTGGAGACCATAAAAGTTTGCCTCATAGTTACATTCCCAGTCTTGCATGGCTCGGATTTTCCAGATGAAAATATTTATTAGTGCTTCTCATTACACCCCTCTTTCATATGGTTTAACCCTTGACTTGTGTGTGAAGGTGTTCGGAAACAGAAGGTGGATTTTTGCAATATCTTCTTTTCTTCTTCTTCTTCAGCAAAGTTTATGCACTTCACTCTAAGCCAGTTAGTTATGGGAAAGTTTCAGTTTGCTTTCAGGTATTAAAATAGGTAGTAGACTTTTACTGCAGGATGTAATCTCACTCCAGTGTACATTTTCAACAGCTGTACATATTTCTAAGGGGGAAAAGGATACAGTACAAAATGCACAGCTTCTCATCAGATAAATATCAGAGAGATCTCTAAAATACACCAGACCTTTCACTGTGGTGGAGCGGATCACAGTTCTGCTTGCCCATCAAGTGTCCCAAACAAACATCTTCTGAAAAGGTAGACCCAGCAGTGGCACTGGGACCATCAACAAACAACTAACCTAGTTGCTGGTTCAGACAGCACCGTTCTCTGCAGACAGCCGATGCATTCTGCTTCACAGCCTCTGGAGAGGCAGTGAGGAGGGAGAGAAGCAGCATGTAGCCATTACATCCCCCAAGCCACCCGTGTCGCGGGCAGTGCGCCTGCCAGGCCTGTCCCGCAGCTCCCGCGGAGTACTCAAGGAGTTAATGGAGTCTATAGCAGAGTGTTTGCTTTCTTCTGCTTGAAATCAAACATCTGATCTTTATCTGAGGTGACAGGTTTAATGCCTTTCTTCTCTGACAAATTTTTAGCCAAAGAGGAATGCAAACACATATCGGTGTGGTTTTATAAGTGCTCATCTGAGCAAGCCAATATTGGCAGCTTCATTCTCTAATAAACAGTAAAGCCATGAGCTGGTGCCACTTGCTTAAAAAAATTTATATCCCTTACATCATTTAAATGACTTTACTTTAGATCTGTCAGGGGTCAGGTACTTTGACAGAGCTTTAGGCAAGAAGTATCACTGCTCAGCAATGCTGACTCCCCTCCTCTTACAGTTCTTTTTTCTTCTTCATTTTTCCCCATTTTTTCTCTTTCTTCTGCTTCTTATTTAAGTTAATTTAATTTTTGCAAAATAGCCTATTGCCAGCCCCAGAGAGGGAAAAGCCTATCTCATGCCAATGGCAGGACAAGCTGTGGTCAGCAGAAACTTGCTTTAGAAGAGGTCTTTCCCTGTGGCACGTGCTACTCATTTCTTGAGTAATCAGCCAAGGGACAAAGGAATGAAGTTGTGCTGATTGTCACTGTGGACTTGGTATGGACAGATGTCTGCTCTGGAAATAGGACTGTGAGGTAGATGTTGTTTTAAATAGGCTAACGAAGATTCATGAAGCTGTGGTAGGTTGCAGTCATTTTCATGATAATTTTCATATGCCTGAGAACAGCAAATACTGTCTGAGTTAAAGTTTGTTTCCATCACCTCTAACTTACTGGGAAAAAAAAAAAAAGACCCTGCTTTGACTGAAACTTTTGCTATAGATCTGAAGCACAAAATGCTGTATGCTAACAAAATCCCTAAAAGCTTACTAGCTCTGGGAGGTTAAAAGCCATCCTTACTTAAGCAGCCCCAGAATAACTCTGATTGGATGGTATGATAATGCTGAAAGAGCCTGCAGGAAATACTGAAAAGGCATTGTATTGTGTCAGGCAGTTTTCGTTTGGGGTTACAATATTGCTTGTCTTAAAAATGGTGGAAAAATGCTTTTTGGCTGTTTGTGGCTGTTTTGAAGTCCAAAGTGTTTGGCTAGATCACAAATTAAAGTAAAGTTAAAGGTATTGAGTTTGTCTCTTGATAGAGGTGGGAGTACAGAGAAAAACAATAACTTTAGGATGCCTGAAGTCAATTAACTAGAAATAGTGACCAATGGGGTCAGGCAGAGTTTTGATCAGTTAGTATTGTGTCTACAGCAGAACTCGGATCAGATTTTTTGGTCGTATTTTAGAACACTTTTCACCCACTGAAGTTTCTAGTGTACTTCTTACTCCATTTTCTCACACCTAGTGCTTGCAACACCCAATGACTATGAAAAATAAAATAACATACTGCTAACATAACATGCAAGCAACCCTACTGTGTGTTTGTGAAGTCACCACCTTTTCCCCACACCTTTGGACTCTAGGCCTAGACCTTCTAGGAAAGAATAAAAACCACAGGCAGTGGACACAGGACCCATGGATTTTTGATTATCTGATATTATGACTGACTAAATTGCTTTCCTTCAAGGAAGAGCTCCACCTTCTTCCATACATCGGCTAATTGATGATGCCTCAGGGTAAGTGGAGTATAGGGTGCTGCCTCTGTCCTGTTAGCACCAGAGATGTCCAGAAATCCCACCCTGATGGGAAGCCCAAAGCCACACTGACTCTCAGAGGTCACTTCCAGCCACCCTGAACAGGAGATGTGGATTTAGATTTGATCCTGCTCAGACTGCTGCGAACACAGACCCAAGCTGATGGGCAGGTCCTGCATAATGAGGACAACGGATCTTCTTTTCCCAGCTCTTTCAGCAGTGGATAGCTCTTATGTAGGGGTTGTAGCTGAGAAACCTGCTCCAGAGTGTGGCAAATGGCAGTGCTGGCACCAAAGCTGTTAAAATTCTACCAGCTCCATACTGCTCTAATCTTTGTGATTCGTTATGGGCAATGTGTGCTTTCTGCATGTCAGGTTTTGGTATCACAAGAAGTATGATCACAACTGGATTCATGCCAAGGACATCTTTACTATGGAGCCTCTGACAGACTTCAGCTCCTTAACAGCATTGCAGATACACAGACATACATGGATGGACAGCCAGACAGGAAGATGCTGTTCCTCAAGTTACCTGAGGGTACCTTTATCAGCTCTATTTCCATGCTGTGTGTTGTGACCAGCCTGCTGGGCCACAGCAGGAGAAGAGCTGAGGGAGGATTTCCAGGCTGGTGCTAAGTTCGTTTGTGCTGTGATGGGAATGTGGCCCCATCGATCTTTACTAGTTTGCTGATTCAGGATTCCTGATTTTTTTTTTTTTTTTTTTTTCCTGTGCAGTCTGGCTGTGCCCTTTCCCTGTTACTTCTTCCATGAGCAGGCTGAAATGCCAGTCAGCTAGAGCCAAATTATTCCATTATTCTACCATGCCTGTGCAAAGTTGCTCCTTTTTTTTTTTTGTTATTAGAAGATATCAAGTAGGAAGGAAAAAAGGTGAAAAAAGTATTCAGTCTACCTGAGTAGAGCCAGGAACCTCCCCCAACACCCTGCACGGCTCCCACCACCCTGTCACTGTATGGATGCAAACATTTGCCCTCCCATAATGTTGCTGATCTGGGACAGGACCCAGGAGAAGACGGAGATGGATGCATGTGCATGGGATGGGAAGCGAGGCTTGAGGCAGCATGCCCCCACAGTGAGGTTGGCCGGTGGATCCCGAGCCACCCCGCTCCTCGGCTGCCGGCTTCTCCAGCATGATCTATAGAGCGATGCTGACAGTAGATTTTCTGGCAGCAATAAAGGTGGCCTGATTCAGAGAATAATTACTGTATGCAAATGAGTGTGATTTTCCTCTGCCCTTTTATGGATGACTCTGCTCTGCCATTCATCAGGGCCACAAATTTCACTTGGTAGGAGACGGATTTAAAGAGACAGCCGCCTCTAGAGCTTTGTCTTGGACTTACTAAATCCATGCTTAAGTGTCTTCATAAATAGACATGCATATGTTATAAAGGGGATGGCAGATTCCAGCCTCTTTATCTATGTATTATTGCTTAGGAAACTGTTGAGAAAACATCCGACTCTCTGGCCATACAGTATATGAAAGCTTTCACTGCTTTGAATAACAGTCTCTTCTCAAATCAGGGTTATATGTGGTTTAGTATGGCCTCTAGTGTGTTTTTCCTCTCTCACTGTGTCCTTTATGATGTTTATATGGTATGTGCCTCTGTGTGCAGTGGAGGAGGGAGAGAGAGCTATATTTTTCCTGATGACGATTAGTTAATGGCCATCACGTTCAGTGTAGTAATGGCAGAGGCTGCACTTACAGCAGGAAGACTTGGTGTGTTTGTATTGTTGAGGGTCAGTCCATCTCATCACTGCAAGAAAATGTCCCATAGTCTTGGTTCTTCTGCTGTGGTCTTAATCTGATCATACCATCAAAATATATCATGATAAAGGGGGAAAAACACAGCAGAAAAGAAACAAATCAATATTTTTGTTTCCTAGCATAGCGTATCAGTATGCACATGTGCCTGGTAGGTAGCAGGAAAAGAAAACCATGATGAAGTCAGTCTGCTGTCATTCCCCAGTACTGGACAGAGGAAGATGATGGTGCTTTCATAGGCAATCTGTAGTACATAAGGTGTCATTGCTAAATATCAGTCTCTGCATCTGCTCCCAGTGTGCGCCGAGCACCCTCCTCCTTGGAGTATGGAGGAATGAGTGTCACGAATGGAGCCGCCCGTCTGTCACTGGGCTGTCTCGTTACACGTATGGTAACAATACACCCATGTCAGTATATCCAGAACACTTTTCCTCAGGTGCCACTCAAAAAAACAGAAAAGAGAAGCTGCGATGCTTCTGTGTTTACCAACAGTGTGCACCACTAGAGGCCATCACACACTTCCCTAAGTAAATATCAATTAACGCACGCAGTTACAGGGAAAACTGGGAGGTGGGATCTTGGCCCCTGACTCTCCTGTCTCTAAGCACTCATAGTTAAGTTCAGAGGTCAGGTATTTTGTCTCACAAAATGCTGCAAAATATACTCTGAGAGTAGCACTCTTTTAAGGAAGCCTTTGGCCCATACATGGTATCTACAAAAAATTCCTTTTCCTTTGAATATGGTAAGTAGATATTAAAGAAAGGGGGAAAAAATCTGACTGGGAGTGCATTTTCCCGAGGCTATCAAGAAGAAGAGAAAACAAAATTTGCATTGAAATGGAGCGACAGGGAAGGTTTACCTGCTTCTAAATGCTGCCACAAATACAAAGTCTGTGTCTTGTTTGCTTCAGCCTTTAGCATACTTCTTCCCTCTCACAGAGGCAGGCTTGGAGCAGATTCCTACACCCAAACCTCCCCACTCTTTGTGACACACAATTGTGGAACAATAATTTGTTCCACAGATTTAGCTCTAGTGGGTCTGGGCATGAGTAAACGTATTCTGACATTTAGGAGGCATGGGTGATTATCTGGCAAACAACTTATTTTGAGTAGTCCTGGGAATCCAGATTTTTTCTGTGGAAATGCAGAAAAAAAATCCTGATTGTGATTTAAAGCTAGTCAAAATTCTCTATATTGAAAATATTTTATTCCAAAACTCTAAGCCGCAGATGGGAGGTATAAATCCTCAGCAACTGAAACTAGCAGTGCTGATCCCGTGAAGCCAGTGGTTCCATGCAGGTCTGCAAAGAGGCTGAACTCCATGCAGGAGAGCTCGGCACTCACACTTGCCTGAAGAAGAGAGCAGCAGGGCAGCAGCAAGTGTTTGGATAGTGAAGTCAATTATTAACCAAAAAAAAAAACAACCAAACAAACAAAAAACAAACAAAAAAAACCCGCAGTTTTCCTAAATTATTAAGAGGTATTTATCCTGTGTCTGTTGAGCTGCTGTTCTAATGTAGGTTGACCTCTGACAAAGATTACAATAATTTGACATTCTTACATTACATTAATAGCCAGAGTGACTCATTCAGGAGGCTGATTCTCACTTACAACTCCAGAGCTGCATGTCCCATTATTATTTTTGTGTTAAGACTTCAACCCTGACAGGTTTCCATGTAGCTTTGAAGCACAGCTGGATACTTAACTGGTTATGAAATTTTTTCCCTGATTCCCTGTTCACCAGTCACCCCTGGTAACAAACAGAGTGCTGGTGCTGCTGCCAGGGTGTTTGGCATGGAGGTGGACCAGCTTTATGCACTGGGCACCAGAGTCCTTGTGATGCTTCTTCTTCAGGCACTGAGATTTAGGGATGCCATCCCATGCAGGGCAAACTCAGTTTAATGAAATTTCACATGATCCCAGGAAGACAGAGGCTGGTGAAATGCCCTGCAAGAGGGCCTGGATGAATTCCTATCAGCCACAAGGTGCTGCTGCCACCTTCGAGTCTGTTTTAACAAGTGTTCAACTGTTTAAACAAATTTTACTGAGGCTGGGCAAGCTGACCCTGGAAGTACACCATAGGACATTCCCTGGTCTGAGAAAATCTGACCTGGAACTTGCAAAATCACCAGGGCAGGGCTGGAAATGGAGCATGCACCTCCAAGGTGAAGGTTTAAATAGGTGTATTTGTTTTTCTTTAGATCCACAAGATATTTAGGACTGAGGTCTCATTAACCCAATGCTGTTGGTGGTTCACACAAAACAGATAAAGGTATCCATTTCAAAACTGCTTTCCTCAGCTGCAAAAACTCCCAGCCACTATCAGAAAAAAGGGAGGCAAAGGGGGAAAAATGCTCATTAAAGGGAGAAAATTCACAACAATTTTCACTGAATGCAAGTCTTCACGTGAACGTAACCTTTCCCATCTGAAACTTACTTTCTTCCCTCTTCTATCTCCCTCTTCTGACCCTCTGTGACTGCAGTTAAGAGATGGCTCCTGCAACCCTGTTCTGTATATCACATCCCATATGGTTTGAATATGTATGAAATGTAAGGTCTAGAGTTACTTGTTGCACATTTATAGTAGTCCCCACTGTACGCTAGGCACTTGCCAAACATTCAAGAAGGAAGGTTTCTGCTCTGAGTAGTTCACTATCTAAGAAGAGTGAAAAAAGTTGACGGAGTAGGGAGAAAACAATAGGAAGTTTACGTGTAGTCAGGTAGAAATGACAGGAACAATTTAAAATTGGATGGGAAGAGGTCCTGCAGGTGAACTCCGGGAGGTCTTGCTGGGCATTCAGAGTCACAAAGATGAAGTCACAGAGGCAGCTGTGAAGCAACCTGACAAGGAGATAAACAGGCTGTCAGCATGGGAGTCCACCTATCTGAGCAAAACAGCTTGTTTTGTTCTTATTTTTGAATCAAGACACTGCTTAAATTAGATGTCTAAATAGGGCAAAGTTCCCTATGCAATCTGACTTTTTTTTTGTGTGTGTGTGTGTGTGTTTGTGTGGAGATGTTTCTATGAAATTTGAACTGTTCTCTATTTTCTGCTAAATTTTCACCAGCTGAAGTCCACTTGTAACTAGCTCTTCTGCTGATCAGTTTCCTCTTCTCCTCACAAATCCCTTGTGCTCCCTTGTGCTGACGGACAAATGCCTTGCCAGTAGAGGAGCAGCTACACTACCTCAAGCCAGAGACTTTTGTGTCCGTTACCCATAATGCCTTAAAGTGGACAAAAGATTTCTAAAACACACACTGAGACACACCACAGGAGAATACTTAAAAGAAAATAGAGCATCTTTTCAGTCAAAACATCCTGCGGTATCTCCACATAATGCTTCATGGCATATGACAGGAAGAAGATGACATCTCTCATCACGAGTCAAAAATAAAAACCATGTCAAGTATGAATTGCCTTTGAAAAAAAAACTGTATATGATTTCCATGGTCAGACATCCTGGAAACCCTCCAAAAATGGGAAAGAGGGAGAAAAAAAAAAAAAAAAAGGGGGAAAAAAAGGTTATTGATTTCCTCATTGGGAATGTTATATAACCTTCATATTTTATTAAAAAACTTTACTCTCACTTTGTGAAAGGTCTTTTAACACATTATGTCATTTTGTAATACAATAGTTCTCCAGCTCCTTCCAGCCCCATCTCCCCAATGTGTTCTCTCAACTGTAGTTATTTTCCTTCCTTTAAAAAAATATTTCTGATAAAATATTTGCAAGTGTTAAACGAAGGGGCGCACTTTAGTGCAGCGTAAGTTAATACAGGCATCAGACAGCACTCAAAACACATTGACATATTTCAAGCAAAACATGGGAATGCCTCAGTTAAAAATACTATTTTTTGTCCTGAAACAGACGCTTATAATAGTCTTTGTTTTAAGAACATGAAACATTTCCCCCCCCCCCCCTCTCGTAATAGCAGATTCCAGCTGCAGGACTCCTCAAGTTTTCCTTTCCCCCTTCCTCCTTCTTCATGTCTCTCCCTCCTTTCCACCATCTCTCCCCCTCCTTCCCATCCGGCGTCTACTCACGCACACATACTCCCTAACTTTTTGTTTTTAGTAGCGGCTGCCCCATAAGAAATGCTATCCAACAGACCTGGTGCCTGTCACCGCTTCCCATCACATGCCTGGTAATTAAACTCTGACTGATTTATTGACTGACAGCCAACAAATCCCAACCCAGTTTTTATGATATACATGCTTCCCCAGGCTAAATTCACTCAAACAACAGCCCAGCTGAAAAGGAGGAGGAAAAAAAAAAAAAAAAAAAGAGTGATAGAGAAAAAGCGCTACATACACACGCGCACACACACACACAAAAAAATCTGGTATTGGTAGATGAAGGGGAGACATTTTGCAAAGAAAAAAAACTCAGCACAACATCTCTTTCAAATCCAGACTTGGTAAGGGAAGGGGGGGGGAAGGAAAGAAGTAGTAAACATCATTACTTCAGCTTTAAGATTCATTTGAAACGTCTCACGTACAAAAGAGCTCTGAAGGGGAAAACAAGACGTGCTTGCAGCTAATATTACAGTCAAGTTCCAATTTTACCTAAGGGAAAGCAGCTTTATTAAAAGTCATGACTGAAATTGCGTGACAGGTGCCAATATTCTCCACCCTGACAGATGTGTCAGTTTGCGAATGCCATTTTCTTGTCAGCGGTCCCTAGATGGAGTTGCTCCCATCACCATTTGTCTCTCTTCCAGCTAGATCACACATGCCCGTCGCTTGCCTCCAAGCTGCGCTGCGTTGTTTGATATGTGGAATCTTCACAATGAGACTTATTAAAAGACAGTCCATTATTTTTATTTAGAGCATTTCCAAAACAAGCAGAGCGCGCACAGAGATAATTTAAAAATCGTGTGGCGGGTCATCTCCAGGCCAGAGCGGCTCAATTGGAAATGCATAAGAAAGCAGTGTCTCCCCCGAGCCCCTCCTCATCCCTCAGTTCATAATGAGGTTGATTTGAGTGACATTTAACCCTTGAATAATGGCCCTCAGAGCCAGCAGGACTGTGTAGTCGTGCTCCGCAGAGGCGGCTCAGCCTGAAGGATTAATTCTGCCCCGATTTTTCCTAAATCTCGCCCCCTCCCCTCCCCCTGCTCTCCAGCTTTCTTACAGGTGGGCTTCACGGCGCACCGATAGATATAAAATACTCTCGATCAGCTGTATTTATAGACCCTTTTCCTCCTCCTGTTGGTTTCAAACACAAAGAAAAATGGTATCTCTCAATCGTGCCTGGTATGAACAGCAGGTAAAGCTGCAGCAGACTCCTCTTCAGCCTCTGATGGAAAATTATTACAGATGAAATGATTCTGTAATGGAAATGGTAATAGGAAAGTTTCATTCTAAAGGATGTTTGTGCTAACATGAGAGGCTATAATATGTGATGGATTTGGATGCAGGAATAAGTGTGATCTCAAACTGAATTTTACTTCATCATTTCTAGAGGTGGCATTGGGGGGTTGGAGGAGGGCTAATGGACAGTGCTTGCAAACATTGCTAGGTGAAATGACTTAAAATACGAGGTTATTGATGTCTCATTGTCCCAGGCCAAGTGGCATAGCAGGTTGTTGCTTCAGCATTTCTTTGTTAAGTACATGGATGCTAATTCATCTCAGGCTAGAATTAGCTCATCAGTCCTGGTGGGTATTTGTCACTCAAGGAAAGATGTGGGGTTAAACTGTAGCTAACCCTTTGTAGATGACAGGGAGCTGCTTTTACTTCTTGTTAGGAAACAGCATTTACCTCTTCAGCCCTACCTTGGCACATGACACAGTCTAGACCTTTTTGCTGCCTGACTGGCAGAGAAGACTTTCCTCTCTTAAAAGGCAACTCTGAGTTGGGCTGCAGGCAAGGCAAGGCTGCAGGTTGGCCCCAGTATCAGGTACCCCTTGTCGCACAGTGGCATTGGGCTCCCTTCAAACTCCTTTGGGTTGTATGCTCCCAATACCAATTCCCTATCTCAAGCATCCATCAGTTGGGGGCAGCCTGGGATGATCTTTCATCTCCAGAATACGAGCAGACCCCAAAGCATTTGTGAGACAGGAAGTGGACTAAAAGCAATCATAATAATGTTTGACAGGACCTGGATGGAAAATGAAAGGCTCCCTCTGGAGTGGGGAAAGCAAGAGGGGGAGAAATAATAGAAAAAAAATAACTGAATAAACTAGAAATTGGTTGTATTACTTAACATCCACAGAAGGCACTCTGATACTGTTTAGGCTGATGAAGTTTTGTAAGAATTTGAAGGGAAAAGAATGTGAAAGTTGTCACAGTCTGCCAGCCTTTTTTAGGGGAGTACTTGCATAGCACAATCACATGGAAGGCCGACATGTAGTTCCTTCACTCACTGGTCTGACAGCCTTTCCCACCAGCAGTCCTTTAGAAACATATGTAAGTATTATAAAACGACAAACAAAAAAATATTTGTGAGTTTCCTCCCTAAGCTGGAAAAATGAAGATGGGCTGCCACAGGAATATTTTCTCTCAGTTCTCCCCAAATAATGCCCACAAAACTAAAGCCGCCATGCTGAGAGCAGCTCAGAAGGAATTATGCCATAGTCCCAAACAATCATCAGCTCTGGGGCATGCGAGAAACATGCTAAACTATTCCCGCATCACACAGTATATTAGCATTTCTCATTTGGGAGCAAGGATTGGGGAGAGAAGAGGGCAGGGGAAGAAAGGAATATGTTGCTTGTTTGGCTGATATGTCTGCTAGTCTAGATTCCAGGAGCATTGACAATGGGGTTTAACAGTCAAAAGCTGTGGGCTCAGTCACAAGATAGAAGAAAAAAAAATCTGCAGGTGGAAACCTTCAGCAGGGCAGGACAGCAGACTTTGTGAGCTTGTGGGCACTAACATTACCTGTTCAGATGACTGTAACTGCTGCAGAAGATCTGCTCTGGAGTCCATCTTTAAGGCAGGATCAAGGCTTGTAGGTCTTAATAAGTCAAATCAACACATAGCAACGAAATAATAAGTCTGGGAAGCTGACAGATGCTAATGAGCATGCTTATTTAAACAACCAGCAAAATCCAGTTGAAAACTAAGCAGATATATAAAACTCTGGACTCAATCCTTTTTATTTGGAAAGAGATAATTAGGGCCCATAGGACATTTTCTAGGAAGATATTTGGGATGCTGCATTAACAGCCCATTTCTGAGCATGATTAACCTTACTTACTGCAAGAGAAACTATTCCTGGTTTTAATCACAGCATATAGTTAGTTCTATGTATTTACAGGATCATATGATATGGGCAGACAATAGAAAAAACAAATAGAAGAGGATAGGGTGATGAAGAACCATGCCAAAAGCATTAGAGTTGATGAGTCCAAAGAGACTTACATATGTTCTCAGCTTTTTCAGTGGAATGACCTAGGCAGTAGACACACATATGCAGAGCTTTTGGAACACATAGCTTAGGGTACATGCACATCTAATGGCTATTTTAAACACCTTGACAGTAAATGAGACTATCTGCTCTCCTGCCTTGCTTGTGTGAAATATAAGAAAACATTTACATTATTGACTTCAAAATCATATTCATGTCATGAAACAGTGGGGCCTTCACTCAGTCCAAGTTCATCAGGGTGACTGCAGCCAGCAGAAAACAAGATTTACACACTGGCAAAAATGGAAACGATCTTCCACCCCTTCAAGTATTTGCACTTGCAAACTACTGGCCTTCAGCTGCAATGTGGAAATAGCTCAGATGGTAATAATTCAAAGGAAATCATTTGCTTTTTGTAAAAAGCTTCATCACTGGGAAAGCTCTGACTTGATTTTTGCATGGCTTTCCTTTCTGCTGTGACATGTTGACAGAGAAAGTTGAAAAAAGTGTCTCCTTTCCCAGGAAAGCAGAGTAGAGATCAGCTGTTAGAGCTTGGTGGCCCTACTGAGTATGATTCATATCCTGCAGTTGTTGGTAAAGGAAAGGGAGGAAGATCCTGGGGACACAGACACATTTTGATCTTTTTATTTTTTTTTCTGTGTTTCACTGTTGTTGTTTCTATACTGTTCAAAGTGACTATAAGTGACTATGCCAGGAAAAATTGCTGACACTTCTGTTAGCAAGCAAACAACCTGCTTTGGGGTAACGTTCTTTCATTTGTTGCACCACCTTTTAATTTCTTTGTTTTTCTGTAGTGCCAGGGAAATCTAGAATGCTATATACATTAATACCACTGGCTTTTCTTTCTTTTTGGCAATCACTGAGAAGAATAACACTTCATGTGGGAGACAGCTGTTCAGATATGCTTCAAGTGAAGTTAAGTTGATATGTGTGCATTATTCCCAACTTTTTTTCCTTTGTCTGCATTTTTCTTCAGACTCTTGAAATAGAAAAAAAAAAAGTAAGGAAACAAAAAAACAAATGAAAGACTCGGTGGAACTCTTCAGATAGCCTCTCGCTAAAAAAGGGATTTCTCTTTTGCCTTTGGTCAATCTACATCCACCAAGAGTCCCATAGAAGACACTGTTTTAGCTTTTTCAAGTATTAGAGGATTAAGGTCTGAGTGGACTAATAGGAAAGTGCCTCAAACTACAGATTTGAACCTGGAAAGACTGTGAATGACATCCACGGGATTCTACTAAAAAATAACAACTGTATGGGTCTGCAGAATGTACAGGATCTGGAAATGAATATTTCTACAGAAAGGACTGGGCCATCCCTGAATTTTTCTCCTGCTTTCATATAGTATCGAATTTACAGCGGCGAAAAATTAATAATAAAAAAAGTATTTTAAAAGGAATAAAATGAAAGGAAGATCAGGAAAATCAATTTTAAAATGTCTAAAAACTGATAGAATGAAGTCATGCCCAGCTTAAGTTCAAAAATGACAAAACACTTCTTTTTAAATGGGCATAAATATATATATATATATTTTTATATATATATATATAAAGTACCTAAGTGTCTACAGTGATAATAGCTACTGATTAAGATATGCAAGCCACTTTAAGTCAGTCTGTTTGGACAACCTCAGAAAATTAGAAGTTGGACTCTCTATCCAACGTAACAATGGTTTCTTATCACTAACTTAACAAACTCAATTTGCTTACACTGAGTTTGAATTTGGGTCAATTTGCCTCCATCTAAACATCAGGAAGAAATTCTTTACCATGTGGGTGAAAGAGCACCAGAACAGGTTGCCCAGAGAGGTTGTGGAGTATTCCTCCTTGGTGATCTTTAAAAGCCACCTGAACATGGTCTTGGTCAGCCTTCTTTGGGCATCCCTGCTTGAGCAGGGGGTTGGACCAGATCACCTCCAGAGTTACCTTCCAACCTCTACTATTCTGTGATCCTTGTGATCCTGTGGTTCTATAATACACCATTGAATCTTACTAGCACTTATTCCTTGAAGTCACGGTCTAACATATATCTCAGGTTCCTTTCATGTTTAACCTTAAATTTGAATTTCCTGGATTTTAATGGTTGTTTTGATAACTGCAGTACACTTATAACAATTTTAATGTTTCAGTTTCTGTTTTTCACTTTGCAAAATGTTTTTAGTGCATAGACGAGCTATCTTTAATGATTTAGAGAGGATTTTCAAGTTAGGGTAATACTTTTCCCCTCCATGACTATTTGAACATAATAAGTGATTAAATTTGGATTTCAAACCAAAGAAATACATATTAATATTGCACTATATAAAAATCCTTAATCTGTTCCTTAGGCCTTTGTCTTTAATGTTCCATCAACAAAATTGTTGATGAGGTGTTGGCCTGTGACTAACTTGGGGTAGCTTTCATGTAATATGTATGTCTTTGTCATGCCAAAGGAACCTTTTAAACTGCCACATAATATCAAGTGTTCTAGATGGCACAAACCTGCATCCAAGTCTCCAGCTGATGGACACACACATGTCTGAGCCTCATCAGTCATCTTGGCCTCAATGCAAAGGATGAAGCTAGGCAGTTCCCAAGCTATAAGCACAACTGCCTAGTACTTAGAAATAGTTGAGCCACATTTTGGCTGCAATATTCCACAGACACTTAGCCTGAGGTATGGGAAATGTCAGCCAGTGTAAATAAAATTTATTAGTGTTTTGAGGAACTGGAAACTGTCTACAAAGCTAAGTGTTAAGCAACACTGAATTATAGGTGGCACTATATAATTCAAATGGTCCTGTTTGTTCCTGTTTTGGGATGCCTGAAGTAAATGTGCTTATTAACAGTTTGTAGACTCTGCCCATTTTCCCGCTTCTTGGTGTCAATCCCACTAAACTGTGTGTACCTGTGTAGCTTGGCACACATCAACTCAGTCTTAAAGATTCTTGCCATATGGTCTCCTTTCTTCTTCTGAAGGCATCTGAAAGACACAGACTTTCTTCTCTGCTTTTTCCAAGGTTATCACCTGATTGCAAGGAAATCTGTCAGTCTTCACTAGACAATGCTACCTTTAGAAAAAGGCCAGAAGCAGTGGTTCTCTCAGCTGCCAGTAATGTCAATCAGATATGTGTTGGCATTGCATTGTGCCCTGCAATTATTTTCTGGTGTCTCCACAGCTTCCTATGAGGGCTGTTCCTCACTGAGCTCCCGTTGCAGTTCTTTCTCCATCTGTGTTACCTGGATGAGGCCGGAAACCTCAACTGACACTATGGGTGACAGAAAGATAATGCTGATGATCCCAATTTCCTGATTAAATTGTTTATTTAAATTCTGTTGTGGCCCTGCTAATACCCAATGTTGCTACTTTTACCTCCATTCTCAGTGACCTGTTTGCTGTCTTTTATACATTGAAATTGTGTTACTCTGGGCCCTTGCATATTGCCTGATTCTGTCTTTACCAAGGATACTTGAGGGTTTCTCAATGATGAAATGAGGGGAACAGTATTTCTGCACCCTACTCGTGAAGCTTTGAGTGCCAGAGACACACAAGCTCTTTGGGCCTGGTGCTCGGCTCCTGGCCGTGCTAGGCCATGTTCCCTGATTTTGCTGAGCCTGTGTAGCTCTGCCAGCCAGAAAATGAGGAGATGTGAAAAACTGTAGCCAGTCTCCAGACTGCTTCCACCCTTTCCTCATGCCTAGAATAGCAAGGAAACCAAACAGCGTCTACAGGGATTGGTGAGCCCAGGAGGCCTGGTGCCCCAACAACTGAGCCTTTGTGGGCTAGATGTGGAACCACTGTTGTGAGTAGTCTTTCTCTTGCTTTGGGCTGTATCTTGTCTACACCACGTCTACCTACTGCTCTGCTCTACACAATTGTTTTGCTTGTTTGTTTGTTTTGTGTCTGTGTTTTCTGTTGGGCTCTCTGCTGGGAATCTAGGGGAGAAGTCCAACTGAATGGGCAGGGGAAAGCAGGGGCAGGATCAGCATAGACAGCAAGCAAGCCTGAGAAGGAAGTCTGGGGGGTAAATAAAATGCATTCTTCAAATTTAGATGGTGTAGGCAGGCTGGGGAAATGCCCAATAGCAAATAAACAACTGCACAAAACATCAAGGAAGCAGAGTCCTGCAATTCAATAATTAAAACAACATTGGAGGACTGAAAAGGGTTCAGTGTCCTTCTAGTCTGGTTTAGGGAGGTATGGGATATACAAATATATTACTAATAGGAAAATAGATAGTGGCCATATTTAACCGAGACCACCATGCTGTTTTGATTGCAACACAGGAAAAACGGAGTGTCTTTGTTTCCACCAGAATTTTCCAGAATAGATGTTAGACTGCAAGTTGCTGTAAACAAGCTTCTTCGTCTCAATCCCAATTTACTTCAGGCTTGTCATTTTCCAAACCCAAGAATAACTAAGTTTATAAAGATCCCCAGGCTGCTATTCTTCCTAATCACAATAACGACTATCATGCCCCTCATCTCTGAAGCAGTGCCCTTCTCTTGTTCTCCCCCAGGAAATAATAATATTTATAAGGCACTCTGTGGTAATCCAGCAAATTGTGCTTTGGTGGACAAAGGCCATAATGCAGTACACTTCCAGAGGGCTCATGAGAAAGAATTCACGTCTATGACCCTAGAGATTTTGTGCATACCTGTAACTTTCACAAGAAATGCTGTAACCTTCCAGGTACACTGCACTTTTGCAATATGGTTTCTGTACTGTTCGCTCACTACAGTTTATTTAAGAGGTTCATCTTGGAGGATGCCTCAGAATCTTAGCTACTGTTATTGTAGGAAGTGAAAAAGAGAAGTATCTAGAGCCTTCTTAGTCTGCGGTGTGGTAAGCTTTAAACTTTAATTCAGAGAGGAGAATTGTATCTGTGACTTCTCATTCAAATCACAAAATTGCCCAAACTTTAGAGCTTTGCGACAGGGCTTGACAGAAGTTGTTTAGAACCTCAAACTCCCTCTGTCATTTATGGATCAGGTTCCCTTTATGGGGTTTCCTGTATCTTCTAGGATACAAATAGTGAGATCCTCCATGATATGACAAAATTATTCATGGAAGTGTGTAGGGGAGACTAAGGGCAAGAGACAGTCTAATAAGGGATTAAGTCATTGAAAAGAATTGGGACATGAGGCATATGAACTACAATTCCCAAGAGCTATTGGAACAGCATCTCCAACACAAAATTAATACTTTTCAGCTGAACATTTTTTCTTTTTCTTTTGCATTTTTGGATTTTCTCAGGGGGAAGGGGGAAATCATTTTCTGACAGGCACTAATTGTTTCCCATTTGATTTTGGCTTGTGAGCAGATCTGAGTTAAAAGGGCTAAATGCAGACATTCTGCTATTACAGTGTTATGCTCATTCAACAGTCAGTCTTGTTTTACTTGCAGCAATATGAGTTATACCATATGTGTTTGAAACTGGTAACCAAACAGAGCAGGCTTTCAAGCAACCCTAAGCTAAATTATAAATCTTTTTTGCATCTTTTAAATATAAAAAAATAAAATTCTACAGGCACAAAATGAATCAGTGAAGTACTTCCTGCTTGGGTTTCACAATAGCAGTCTGCTTCTGAAACCTAGTAAAAAATATTAAACAATATAACTATCCAGACTTACTGTTTTTTAGTATTCTACAGGATTTTAAATTTCATCTTCATGTGAAGTAATTGAATCATGCAAAGTAATTAAAATGAATTGCTTCTATTTTCTATTTAATATTATATAGGATGTATAATATTATACATATCTAATTATTATATTATAGGTATGGTTACCATGTTATCGTTATTATGTATTAAATGCAAGCTCTAGTCATTGAACAGGACCTCATTGATTTATGTACTACACAAACTTACCCTTGATTTTATTTTTAATCCTGAATTTCTAATTTCTTGAAAAAGTATCAGCAGCAGAAGAGAACCTCCAAAAAAAAATTATCTCTAGCATGAGATCATATGCTTAAATGTTGGCTTAGTAATGTACAAAGCTGCACTGTACTGAGAGTTTTAACATCACTTAATCTTCCACCTTTGCATAATTATTAGAGCAGAATTAGGACTATGTTTTTTTTTAGCTTTGCACTATGAACCTACAGCTGGAATCACACAGCTCAATTGGTTTGGTGATATTCTTGAGAGAGCTTTGCACCTGCAGAGATTTTTACAAGCTCAGAGACTGGTTGAAAGATTCATCAACATGGTGCCCTTGTGAAGGTGGCAATTAAATATTATCACCAAATGGGAAACAGGCAGACAATTGGCATGAGCAGCTTGAGGCAACTTGTAGAGTCAATGGAAAAGCAGTGAGCAGAATTTAGCATTTTCCAGTTCCATGTATATGGATTTCTCCTATCCTGTTGCCTTGCAATTTGGACATGTTAGTTTAGCTTTGCTGTGAGGGCAGTTGTAAATATGTAAAGCAAAACAAAATGTCCTCTATAGATTTAAACAATAAATCTTCTTTAAATGATGCAAAAAAAAAATGGCATACAGACACATTTGTAATAATGCTCTACAATTCTATAATAATATTCTAAAATCCGTATCCTTTACTTAGAAACAGTATCTCAGTTCCATCTGTGATTGATAATATGCAAGATCAAACAGCCTGGACACAAAACTTTTGGTCCTTATCAGTGCTGTAAATCTGCAGCAGATCACAAACTAAAAAGGCATCTTATTTGCTGGAGCTGGTTCTGATACAGCCCATGATGGAGGAAGCTCAGAAGAACAGCTGATCTCATGAGATTTTCAGCATTTGGAGCCAACATTTTGAGAAAACAGTTGGCAAGATTTCAGTGCCTTGGAACCTGAATTTCAGTTTAGCCCTAAATTCAGCACAGTCCCAGTGCAGCTCCAACACTTCTAAAATGTGTGGGTACGCATATATGTTTTTCACACACGCACATCTATCTTGTATACGTATGTATATCTGGGGAGTGATAGATGGAGTTTTTTTTCCTTGGAGGAATAATTGTTTGTCCCCTTCCTCATTTCATTCAGGATGCAGCATAGGACTCTTTGGAATGCATCACCACCTGCATCCCACCATATTTATTATTACAGGTTCCAAAGGTACTAAAGGGAGTGCAAGACTTGCCTTGAATCTCGAAATGCAGAGCATACAGCTATGCTACTACCTCAGCTCTCCATCTGCCTTTTATTATCATTAATATTCAGAAAAGAATAGGATTTTGAGACTGAAGCTAAAAATCTTTGATGGGTCAAGGCTGTTCTCCTACAGTGGTCCTGACATCTCTCTTCCCCTTTTCACCCTGCCCAGCAGAATCTTCTCCAAGACTCCTTGCTGGCCTTCAATAAGGACAGTATGTGTTGTGTAGCAGCTGCAAAAGGCCTCACAAATGCTGGCTGACAAGAAGTGACAGCTCTGTATATCTCTCACTGGCACTGACAGCTGACAGATGGATACCACTCACACACAGAAAAAAAAGCCCCCAGGATGATTCGCCAACATTACTCTCTGTTCATAGGGGCCACATTTGATTGAGTGCTGCTCAGAATAATAAACCCTTGTCGATCCATTGCAGAGCCAGTTTGCTCACAATGTCCTGATTTTTTTTCCCCTGAAACACGTACCAACATACACACAGAAGCCTTTTTTTTTTTTTTTCCCTTAGCTTTGTTTGAGAAGAAAAGCTACCTAGCTTTATGCAGATGCTTGTTAGAGCATTGGAGCTAAGAGTACATAACTTATAATACCATGTTAGGGCTTTGCTCCTTGATAATTCCTTCATCTCCCCAATCTGTTTTTTATTATCCTTCAGATTGTTTTTATTCCATTCCACAATCAACCCATCTTTGAAAATATTACTGGTTGGGTTAGTTGGAAGACAGTAATGTAAAATTGGATGCATGCTGATGAAAAAAAAAAAAAAGGAGAGAGAGACACAGTGATAAAGAAAAAGAAACATCCATCCATATGGACAGATAGATCTAGATGGAGAAAAATGAGGAGGAAAAACAGAAACAAAGAGTTGCTACAATTGTGGTAGCTGAAGAATTCAGACCAAGGTAATTTCTTTGTCTTTTTGTTCAATTTTCTTGCACAAGCTGCTTAATTACTGGTACCCCGTAGGCAGAGAGTGTTGCAAAATTTAATCTCCACCAGGAGAAAACACTCTATATCATTGTACCCCTCAAAATGACCTGTAATAAGTAACATGAGGAGAAGACAACTTGTTGCTGCTTAAGAGCCACCATTATAAAATCTGAAAGTTGGGATGGGCTCAAGAAGTCAGCCATGACTGAGATGAGTAAGAAGAGAAATCTGAACTCATTATTAGCTACTGTTATGTGATGTTAAATATTATTGTTAAATCAATTTTTGGTATTTTTCTCAGATCTTTAGATGTGTGTTTGCATAAGGAAAGATATGTCTGTGTTTCAGACTAAGAAACTGAGGCAAAGAGGTGTGAAGTTATATTATATATATGTAAAATTTTCTTCCCATTGGAAAGTCCAGGTGAAAGTGTGTAATACTAGATGCGCAGTAAGTCCATGGACTGTTTTTGTTTATTTGTTTGTTTGTTTGTTTGCTTTCTTTAAGCTGTTCATGCAGTAAGAACAAGCGTCTGCTGAGATGACAAAAAAAAAAAAAAAACCTAGGAAAAAGCCCACACATCTTCTATGTAGACAGTTATGTCCCAGGCCACCCAACTTGTTGGAGAAGCACTGCCGTATTTTTTTACTTTGTGGCTGCTATGTTTGTCATTGGAAAAAAGTTAATACATTCTGGTAAAGACAAAAGGAGTTATTCTGTGGAAATATTAGGTGGAGAATTATTTGAGTATATAATTTTTCAGATATGTACGGAAGATGACTAGCAGATTTGCTTAACAATTCAGATGATATGGAGGCTTCCCCACCAAAGGAAGGTAGCACTGTGTCAAGCTGTGGCTCTGCAGGCTCCCTGGGACATAGGACACAAAGATTGGGAAGGGTAAGTGCTAGGCCTGGACCACAGGGGTTTGTGTCCAAGATAATTTCTGGTGGTTGCGCCCAGGATAATTTCTGGTGGGTCCTTTCTTGTGTGATTCTGGGCCTCCTTCATGCCAGGAACAGTCTTGCCTGAACAGTTCTTGGATGAGCCCTGAAAAAGAGCTCCAGCCCATGCTTCAGGATACGTGAGGGATGTGCGTGGACCAGGATGTCCAGGTGCTCACCAGGACGAGGTGGGGCATGCTGTGTCACCTGGCCAAAAATGCTCATATTCTGTGACATATCTGTGTCCTTTCAGCAAGTAAATGGTACCTTGAAGTGGTGGGTATTGAAGTTCTCGTGGAGGAGGCTGCATACCACCAGTGCATGCCGAGGCTCAATGAAATATGAAGGTTGCCTGGGTTGAAGCTCCAGTGCTGTTTGTTTTATGATGTGACCCAGCACATCCCTTGGGCAGGACCTGACCTCGACAGTGAAGCATGGTCTTGGCAATATCAGGTGGACACGATAAATACTGAATCCAGCCAACATCAAATGAAAGTGAACTCATGCAGAGAGGAATAATATCACCTCCTGAATGAAGCTCATTGTTTTGCTCTTAAAATACACCGAAATTTTCTTTTGGCTGATGGCACAGAATGATGCAGAAGAGAGCAATTGGTTCACCTTTACTTGTGGTATAATAGCCCTCTTTCGTGTCTTTCTTAAATATACAACTGAAGAAACATTATATGTTAATACTTCAGCTAACAATAGCTATTCTACACAGATATGTCTGATATCTACATAACTTCCCAAAGTGGGGGTGGGAATCTGTCTCTAGCTTCTGCAGGGTTTGAAGATTTTTGTGATACAATAGGTGCATGTAGCAGGAAAAAAAAACACAGAGGTGAACTGTACAAGGAATAAAAAAAAAAAAAAAAAAAAAAGGAAAAGAAAAAACAACTTTTCTGTCAGTATCCTATAGGCCAAAGGATTGCTTGTAGATAATCATGGATTAATTGTGAATGTAAAGAAAGAAACACTTTTTTTTATCAAAGCTGTTGCCTCAGGGCAAACTCCGGTGCCATGAAAGCCGAAATGTTTTCTTTTATCACAGTTCCTTTTCTGGCACCTGAAATTATTTCTTTCATGTCTGATAGTGAGGAACGAGGCAGCATAGCTCCCCAGAGATGAGCGATTGTTACCATGGTCTCATAACATATTGGCAGCCGATGTGGCATCCATGTACACCTGTCACTCAAATAGGGCTAAATGCAGATGTGGCACGAAAGCCGGAGCTCAGCTACTTGGAAGCTTCCCCCCCATGCACATGCATACCCTAAAACACACACATGGCCTCCTCAGCCCCCTTCCCTCCCCACTACGTGGCTGCTTTTCAGCCTACACATATGTGAGTGCACTCAGACGTTATCAGGCCTGTTTAATGCAATGAACCTGCATTAGCATTTCTGCAGGGCAAACACAAATAAACAGAAATGTGCCGAAAAAAAATGTTTCAAACAAATTCCTCTGCAAGTCAGGCAGAGAGAGAGAGAGTACAGCACACAAATGAGCCAATTTCCCTTGTATGGAAGTGAACTAAGACCTTTTTAATGAAGACTCCAAGATCAGGGAGGGGAGAAGGGCTGCACAGATGCTTATTCACTTTTTGATTTTCTTCAGGCTTTGGTCAACTCACATCACTGCTGTTACACAGGGCAAGGTGATGGAAGTATCAAAAGGCAAGCAGATACAATTTTATTTTAATCTTAGGAATGGTATTCTTGGGGGAAATTTGAACCCCAGTTTAAGGCCCAGCATATGTGCAAATGAAGGAAACGGGCAAAATGATTTGTGTTTGGAGATATAGTATCTGCTATGGATGTAGGACAGGTCTTCTGCTAGGCATGGAATGGGAGTCATTAGAAGAGTAAGGAAATAACTCATGTATGGCCCTAAGGTTAATGAACACATTGAGGTGGACTGGATTTGCCCATGTGAATCTGGCATTTTTGGTCAGTGAGACAGAAAGTTATAATACAACACGAAATACAAACCCTCTCTTCCCTCTCTTTCTTTCTTTCTCTCTCTCTCTGTTTTTTTTTTTGTTGTTTTTGTGGTTTTTTTTGTTTTTTTTTAAAGCAAATTGCCAATTTAGCTCCTGGGCTAAAGTAAATAGTGCACTGCCATTTTTTTAAAAAAGGGAAATATGACAAGAAAACCAAATGCGTTCATCTTAGATTTGTAAATCCATTGGTTTATTGAACCATTTGTCCATTCTTATAAGCTGATTTATGATAACTGTAATGTGATTCATCATGTCATCTTGTAAATAAATGTGACACTTCATTAAACACAGTAATCAAATTTAAGCAGTCCCACTTTCATGTTAACAACTGAGACCTTTACAATTCTATTGCTCTGAAGATACTCCTACTCTAATGAAAGCAGCATCAAGCAAAGAATAAAATCCAGCAAGGGTAGATTTCTTAGAGAAGTAATGAACAAATAAATACACTTTTAGTAAGTACCCAGTAATTAAATTAGTAATGGCCTGAAATTTACTGTAACGATGGTTTTACAAAATACTCCTGCTGGGGTGTTCTATGTTTTAAGCACTGGACAGTTTGAACATCTTGGAAAATCTGTTGTAGAACTAACAAAACCCTTTTAGAGCCTGAATTTCGGAAAGAAATTTTTCAGGCTATTTTTGTGTTTGCCATCTGGAATGACACTGCAAGCTGGCAAACACAGGAATAATGTGAGATATTTCCATCACATAGAGTTAGTTATGGATTCATCAGGGAATGTGAGCATCTGAACATCAGTCAGATACCATAATTATCCCAACTTTGACCTGTTTTGAGGGATCAAGCAGACCCTGTATTAAAATTTACATTTTCCCTTTTTCATGAAATGGTTGTCTCCATCTCCTGAGGGATAGGCATTCAAATTAAGGAAAATTCAAAGTAAGAATGGGAAAGTAAGCACAGAATACATTTTTTTTTCTGACTTGATTGGGAGTGATTTTAGCAACAGCAGTTCCATGTTGGGAGCTAGATTTGCAGGTGGAGTAAATCACTGTGAATTACCTTGGTTGAGGATTTGGCCTACAGTCCTTAATTATGCCCTCTATTGATCAACTGTAAGGAAAACCTTATTTCCGTGGCCCTCCTCTCAAACTGATACTGTTCTCAAATTGAGCATGGAATGCAAGATCAGACCACTCAGGGTTTCAAACTGGGAATTTGGGATGAAAAAGCAACCAATGTGGCTATTGTATTTGGCATTATTAGGATTTCATTGCAGTACAGAGCAGAATGTCTGCTTCTTATTCAAAAAACTCTGTTCTTTGTTTTATTCCTAGTTAGGTGGAAGCAATCATCACACTCAGAAACTGAGATACAATCCATTTGCAGCCTGGAATATCAAATGCGACAGCCATTTCTGAAGTTTAAGCACATGCATAGGTTGACCGCTAAAGTCTGATTTAGTTTTTCAAACAAAATTGGAGTTTGCTAAAATTGAAGACAGCTAAAGATAGCATTTTAAGCAGACTGAAAAAGAGCAGTGGGAACTGCATGAAAGACAGTCCTCAGAAACAGGAGAGGTGTTGAAAGGTAGTGAAGGCTGAGCTCCAAAATGGAAAAGCCCTAAGTATACAGGCATGATAGTAGAAAGTGCCAAGGAAATTCAACTCCAATAGAAACTAGAGAAGATCTATCACTGTCTGTTAGAGGGTGCCCAGCACTTTCAAAGATCCGTATGTTAAACATCTAACTTCGTATTTCTAGTGAGAGAATGGAGGAGGTCTCTGGATTGAAAGCGAGAGGCTGACAAGGAAAGAGGGCCAGAAAAGATGAGTCTGTCTGCAACCAGAGAAACAGAATATGGGCAGAATGATGAAATAGCAAAATATGAGAAAAGAATAGCAAGAAGGTTGTTTCATGTCTGTTTTGTACAGAAAAGGTTGCTAAAACAGTAAAACAGAGAGAATATGCATGAGAAATTTAATCTGAAAAAAGTGGAATGACCTTTTCTGGGGACCTAAAGCTGTCTCTGAACTCTACCAGAGTTTATAGTTCAGAACTAAAGAGTGGATGAAGTGGACTTGGGAGCTCACCTGTTGTAATGTGTGGATCCTCAGACAGATGAAAAGAGATTTCAGGGTGGGAGAATAAGCAGTATTTGTTAAATAGCCCTTATCTAGGAACTTAAGAATTCTTAAGTAAAAGTGTGATTAAAAACAAACAAACAAACACCACCACCACCAACAAAACAAAAACAGAGATTATATACCAGCTATTGCTTTTAAGCAGAGAAGAATGACATACAAGACTTTTTTGGGCTACAGTTATTGTTGCTGTATCGAGTCCAGCAAAGTGTCACAAGTAGCCTGGGTGCAAAATAGCTGAAGTGTTTTAGCAAAGAATACTGTTTGCTTGTTTGTTGTTAAAGTGTTTAATTTTGCATTAAATGCTTTTGGATTTGTGCTAGAAGCTCCCCAGATAGTCACTTGGTTGGAAACATTAATTCCAAGTGGCCAAAAACCCCATTAGCACCTGCCACAGTGATGGAGTTCTGGTCATATGATGGTGGGGCTAACTTTTATGGACAGCCTGATCTAAAACAGGGATGAACTTCCTGTGTAGCAAACTGTGAGGGCTGAAAGGACAAAGATCATTCATTTTGCCCACATGGGAATAAAAGACCAGAAAAAGAAAATCCCATGGCTTTGCTGTTTCGGTCTGGTATGAATGCACAGATTGAGGTAGTTTTAAAACATGCAGTATATTTCAGAATCACATGCCAAATGTTAATCAGTGCACAGGCCCTCTCAGTGTGCTATCCTGGTAATGGCAAAAAGGTGATATTGCCCTTTCTCCAAAAAATAGTTTCCATTTTCGTTTTATAATAAAATTCTGGGCATCTGGGATAGAGAGACAAGAAAATTTATCCACAAGCATAAAGGCATCTTTATGTACCCTCTCTACCTGAAGGGGCAAAGACCATATAGAACCTAATTCAATGCTTCTACAAGGTTTCCATTGGTTTGAAAATAATTTGTTTTCCTTCAGTCCATAACTGTCCTCTCCAGTAATGCCAGACAAATTTAGCAGATAGCAAAAGCTGATCAGAGTGTAAAACTCTCATTAGAAAAACAAATAAAAAAGCAAACTCACCCCTCTTCAAAGGAACTGTCTAAAAATGAAATAAAATAAAATAAAATAAAATAATAAAATAAAATAAAATAAAATAAAATAAAATAAAATGGATTATAGTATCCAATGTAGGGGTTCATCTGCTTAGCTTTTAATGCTTCATTGTTTGACACTGACTTATCTTTATGCAATCTAGAAGTCAAATCTATCACTCTGGCTAGGTCCACCAATTTGGATATTATAGCTCAATCTCACTGCTTGTCTAGGAAAAGGGGATGGGCTTGTAGAACTGAAGTGGTAAAACGATCCAAAAAGTCCTCATCTTCTCCTGTAATTATTGAAGAGTTAGGATACACTCCTTTTTTTTTTTTTTTTTTTTTTTTTTTTACCAACTGTGAACCAACTTTGCTTCTTCTACACTTGTCTAGATGCTCATTAACCCCATGACTGGCACCATTCCATGTCTGGCTGTTGAAGTGCAGAGAAATATAATATTAGGCTGACTGAATATACACAATGCTGTCAAGTGTTGCTGCTTGGTGGCATTAATATTACTATTATTTATTGTTTACATATTTAATGACCTTATTGATATTGTTCACTGTTAGTACTACTAATTACAAGACAATAAACATAATTTATAAAGAGTTTATAGTGAAATACACAATAAGCCATTAGTGACAATACCTGAAACAGCTGCAGATTTTGTGTGTGCATACCGCACATGATTTTAAATTGATATTATCATGGTATGAGTCTGTTTATCGAAACTTAAGAATCCGCAAGTGACCTAAATAGAATCATTTTTGTCTTCAGCAGAGAACTGATCAAAGCTATAATTATGGTGTGATTACCTTGTTTTCAACTCTAGTTAGCAAAAAAAAAAAAAAAGAGAGAGGAAGAAAAGAAAAAATAAAAATCTCTTGTAAATCATATCTTTCAGGATATGACAGCTCTAGTTTTTTCTCTGGCTGTACATTATTTCTTTAGCAAGCACTTAAGGAATTATATGCTATTTGCTAAGACACGCTGACCATCTTCTGACTATGCTTGGCTTTCAGGACATGACCTATTTTCCCAAAAGGAAATCTTTGCTCAGAGCATCCACATTTTGTAGGCTTTAAACACTTAAATCCACTTTGATAATGGCACTGTGTTGCAGTTTCAGAAAATACTGCGGATCTGATACTAAGACCTGATGTAGGGGCAATTGGAAAGACCTTTTCTCTCCAGGCCAGTTTAGGGTCAGTTTTCTCAGCGAGGATTATTTGCTACAGGAGCCTACACTCTGTGTGTTTTTTGAAAGCACACCATAGGTAAACTGCCTCTTCTTTTCATCTGTCCTCATAATTTACAAAGCAAGAGCCTTGTCTCTTGAAGCCTGATGGAAAACACACAAGGCACATATGTGGTGCAGTCTGGCCCCGTGTCCTGCTGGTACACGCTGGTACTGCCACATTTGAGGGAGCAAACCCTGGGTGAGCTGCAAAGGCCACAGAAGGAGGCAAGAAGTCTTCTTGCTTCGACCTCACCAAGATAGCTGGTTCAAAACTGACTCAGAAATGTCTACAGAAACAACAGCTTCTTCGTAGACATAGCCAAACCAGGCTCTCCATCAACGTGCACCACTTTCTTTTTCTCAGCTGCAGGTAGTGATGGTTAGGCAAAAAGATGTATTTTTGTATAAAATCTACAATTAATAACTATTCTTTTTGATGGAAACCATAAAGTTTGACCCTAAGCATTGCACTTTTTGAGAAAGCTTCTTCATCTAGAAAGAGGAGAAACTCTTGCCAAAAGCCTGCACGTGTAAGTCATAAAGAAAAAAGTCTGATCCTATCAGTCCTTTTATAATGACCTTCATTTCCTACCTGTTGCTGCTTGCACAGATCTGTTTTTTAATGCATTTAAACAGCAGTGGTGACTGGTGGGAAACATGCCCAGATACCTGCGTTTTTTTGTGTGTTGTTGTTGTTGTTGTTTTGTTTGTTTGTTTTTTAAGGGGTCTTTTTTTTTTTTCCCTCTTTCATAACAGCAGGGTGACTGGGACCCGAGATTTCATTACGTATGTAAGGAAAAGTCCCATAACCACTGAATTCAGGATCTGTAATATGGCCAAGGTATTAGAGTATATATATATGGAGGGAAAAAAAAAAGTAAAAAGAAAGAAAATTAAAGAAAAGAAGAGCAGAATTCTTTTTAATACCAATACAAACACTTTTTGGCAGAGCATAGTATTTTGAACATCAATGTTAAGAATCCAAAAGTAGTAGTAGGAGAGAAAATTAAAGGAGAAAGCTGGAATGAATAGAGGACCAGGAAATGAAAGAATAGAAGGAGAACGGAAAAGGAGCAGGGAGAGGTACAACACTGAAACTGAATGGGGAAAGCACAAAATGAGAAATATAATACATGCCTGTTTTTATGATGGTATGAAAAATTCATTGTGGTGGCTTTACAAGTGGATCCAAGAGTATCCTCTAATTTCTGATCTTAAGTGAGTAAATTGGTACATGATAGACTGTGTTATATTCAGTCATATATATATAACTGCAATAGTTTTTTTTAGTAGGAAAATAAAAAGCAGCATGAGCAGGATTATCAGGGATATGTCTACAAAGATTTTCTGAGAACAGTTTCTTCTAAAATCTAAAAGGATGGCAATATTAAAAGGTTAGGTAAAAGGGAAAGTTTTAATTTTTTTCTGAACCAGATTTCTTGGAAAACACAGGTCTGACCTTCTGTCCTCTCTATTGAGAATTACTGACTTATCAAGATTTAGTCCATTGATGTATTCTCTGAATGGAACTGGATGTATTTGAACATAAGTGTAATTATATGTAAGTACTATAATTTTATTACCATGATGCTATAGCTATTGATTACAGATAATTGTCTGAAGTCTACAGATATGGTTGCATAAAGCTGACAGCTGGTATTGTCTGTTAGGTGTCATCTCTCTGTGCTACTGGAGGAAAATGAAATCAGATTTTAAGAGCACCATCTTATTTAGGTTGATATCTGAAATACAAAGGATTAATATTTTACTCCATACTTTCAAAAATGAGAAAATTTTGTACTGTGGAAGTATAATTGTGGGAAGGATGTTGGTTGTTGTCTCTCCATGTATCAAACGAAATATATGCAGTTAACAAAAGGTATTCCTGCTGGCCTAGAAAGGAAAGTGGCTCCTTACATGGGGGTTATTATTTGTAACAGATTATATAGGACAAATTTTGCTTCTCTTACTTTCGAACTGTCTTCAGATTTGTCTCATGGCTCCAAAGATACAGCATTCTTATATTTCATGTAAATCATTTATAAGAAGAGGGTTTGGTCCTGCAATTAAAATTTAGCTAACCACTACCTCGAAAGGTAAATAGAAATATTTTGAAGTTTGCAGTTTTGAATCTTTGTGTACATTCGTGTTGCTGGAGTTTGAAATGCAAAAAAATAACTGTCAAAATCTTCAAGGAAATGTTATCCCACTTTCCAAGTAGTTCTCAGCTTCTGTTCCCACATTAGCTAGACTACCCTCCTGATATGCGAGCTATATAGCATGTTATGCTGAGAGAATGAAAAAATATTAGAAAAATGATTTTGCTGTTCAAAATGAGTAGAAAGTCATTGGTTCTGTCACAAGCAGGAAGCAAGGCTGTAGAGTAAAAAAGTGTCTTTGTTTATGACTTTCCCACTGTGTTCTAACTGCACTCAACACTGGTGGAAATGGGGGAAATAGAAAAAAAAATGTGTGGTGGAGTCTTAGTTTCTCATGTTTATCTCCTGAGGCTATCAAGAAGATTTGGAGAACGAAGTGAAGCCTTGGAACAGCCATGCACAAAACCTACTGAAATGGCGTTTCTGGCATTTCATCATTTCATCCCACCAGACTGGGGACACTTGTAATAGACTGCCCCAACAAAGATGAATTCATATCCAGACCTGTCACGGGCCCCCAGACAAAGTCAAAAAGTCCTAGAAGTATGACACGCAAAGAGTTTCTGGGATTCAGGTACTGCTGGTGTACTGGGGGCCACTGATCAAAAGTGGCCTACATATGTGGTATGTATTCAATTGTAAAGATGAGATGATGGCTATCTATTTATTAATGGCTATCTATTAATTAATGTCTTTTCATTGTATCTACCACACCTGCCTCCCACCTATTAAACCCAGCTATTTCAGACTATTGTAATCTCCTAAAAGATTAAAATAGCCTGCTTGCTTTAGGAAGCATAGCACCCCCATCACCAGGAGTTCTCCCTATGGAGGATGAGTGCACACCTGGCCAGAGAGCCTGAGCCCCAGTGCTTACTCCCCTCACCCTGGGTTGTCCTCCCCGGTGCTGGGGAAGCCAGTCAAGGAGTTTCACCCCACTCCTTCCTCTGGAGGCAGAGGGTGCCCAGCTCTGGCAGGAGGGTGAGCACCAACTCAAAACACAACACTGGGGACGCTATCTACCCCAGACTGGGCATCACTGCAGCTGGGGAGTACTCTCCTACTTGGTGCTGTTTGGAGAGAAAGTTGCTGAAAGACTTATTTTTTTATTTTAATTTTTCAAGTTAAGACAAACAATTTGTCCTCAAATTTGCTATGGGAAAAAAAATGGTTTTGCCTACATCACTGTGTTGGCGTGCTCTTTGAGCTGGGTATCCCATAAACTCCCAAGGGAGGGATCACCTTTTCTTCTACTGCTGAGAAGTACCCAGAGCTACTGGCCTGGCCATGTTCAGGTCCTCTAAGTGCTAGCACTGGCAAGTAGTAATAATAGCATGATGACGTGTGTCTTTCAAAGCATGAAATGGCCACTGCAGGTGGTGACAGTCCTAAAAAATGGAAACTGCAAGCCTTTAAAAGCTCACCAACTTTTTAATGAGACTAGGAAATGGTAGAGCAGAAGTCCATTCCCCAGACAACGAGAGCGACATGGGTAGGAAATTGTACTAAGCCAACCTGCTCTCCTTGCAGCCTGCAGACCGGGCTCCTCCAGGACTCCCGGCTCAGGGAAGAAGCCAGGAACACCTCCTCTGGGACTGCAGCTAATTAGAATATCCTGAAATCCAATGTCAAAACCTGGCCGGAAGCCTTAAAGAGAAACCTCAGATTTAATAACTGGATTACAGGAACAGCATAGCCACTGAGAATTTCTTCATGTGGGTAGCTGTTTCGTTTAAGGAGGGACTGGGGTCCTGTGGGCTTTTTTTTTTTTTTTTTTTTTTTTTCTCGGAGGATCTTAATGAATTTACAAAGCTGTTCTTTTCTGTTTGGTTACAAAATCTGTGACACTGAATCAAGTAAAGGTCTGAGAAGCAGCCTTCAAATCTTTTCATTCACCCTGCTTTAAATTTTTATACACTGAACTCTGAAATATACTGATGGAATAAAACGAAAATATAGTGTGTGTCTTTCATGCTGCTGTTGTCACTAATACAGTGGCAGATTGGCGAGAGGGTCACATTGTTGCCAAGTACACCTATGCTCTAAATAGTAAAAATCCAGCAAAAGCAAGGGACTGGTCATGTAGAAAAACCTAAAGGTTTCCTACCAGTGTGATGGTCTTCTACTAACAAATATTTGTGAACTGTTTATAAATACTTTTTTCTCGTACTTATTTTTTTTTCCTTATTGCTGATGTATGCAACAACTATGAATATGTATAACTAACAATCTGGGGTATTAGTTTCTGGTAGATTATGCCCATTTTTCTACAGTGCTCCCATATGTTTCGATTTAAACCCCTGAATACTCTTGAAACTGATGGAATTGGAGATTTGTTTAAGTTGAAGCATGTGCTTGATGGTGTGGCTGGACTGGGGCAAGGACATGGACGGTGTATTAGTCAGAGGTGAGTCATGTGCTTGGAGATACTTGAGGAAGACTACATCGCTTTTCACAACTTGAGAGGTGCAAAGGCTACAAGCAGGCAAATACCAGCTTAATATTTTACAACAGACATTTACATCAGGGCTGGTATTTCCCTTTAAAAAAAATCTTATTAAAATCCTTTATCTAGACCTCTTTTTATGAGATGTTAATAGAGTCTTTATAAAACCATGGGTTAGTTAAAAACCTTTCTTAGATGACGGTGTCATTACTGGTGGGCCCATGCTGCTCTTTTGGCATTCATCAGCTGGAGGCAAGTGGGTTGTCTCACAGGGAGTTGAGAACTTGCAGGTTATCACTTTGATTAGCTGCTGTAGGCAACTGGTGGCTACTGTAATTGCCTCCGCAAGTCTAAAATGAATATACATTTCCTCTGACAAGGAAACGGTAGGAATATATGCCTAGTGGAAGCTTTAGGTTCCTATAATGCCATGGAGATCAAATTAAAAAAGGAGAGAGAGAACCTGTTGCTATAGTACTTCATTAATTAAACATCAATTTAGAAAATACTATGGCATTGACAGGTTTGGGACTGGCTGCTGATGGTGTTTGGCAGAGACAAATTTTCAAGTGGGTTAATGCGTAAGTCTTACAGAAGATAACAATAACCCTGTAATTGGGAGGCTGCCTCTTTAAAATATTAGTTTAAATTACAGCGTACAAAGTCAGTCTAATGATTTAAGTATTTTTAAGTAGGTATCTTAAAGTAGCTTGCTCATTAGCAGCCATCTGTAGGCAGAACTCAGAGCAGGCAGAGCGTGGGGTGGGAGAGGAGGGGAAGGAGAGCAGAAACTTTCACATTGCTCTAATAGCACAGGTTTGGGTTGGAGAGAAGCAGCTTGGGGATGGCAGGGGAAACATGAGAAACTGGGAGCCAGCACTGCAGCCCACATCCAAATAGCCTTCCCTCACACTTGCATTCCCTCCAAGTTTTGATTTACATTAGCATCCTGCCTTGTTCCCTTGCTCTCATTTTCTTTCCCTTCTTCAGAAGCCTCCTTCTGCATGTTTCCTTGGGAGATATGCCAACCTCCAGGCCTCAGTGGCGGAAAAGGGCTTGGCCCCTTGCAGCTCCAGCTCCTGGAGAGGCTAAGGGGATGTGAGCTGAATTGCGAATGCTGGAACAAGGTGTTTCAAAAGGGGTCAGCCCCACCATCACTGAGCCAGACATCCTCATGCACTGGTAGACAGATAGCACAACGGTACAGAGACGTACTGAGCAATGAAGCCAATGGAGCACGTTGTTTTCTCATTTCTGAAAGCACAAGACTGTAAGAGGTGAAGATGCTGCATCAGTATCACTGAAAGTGAAATTTGGCTGAGTATGTGTGGGTCAGAAAGAAAGACAAAAGTCCGAAGGGGACCAATACATTTTCCCATTTTGTCACTAAGATAGTTGCCGTTAATACTTCTGGGAAAAGCAGTGTGAGAAATAATAAAAAATCCCTAAAATCAGCTTTGATATCAGTTTTTAAGCCATACTTCATCCTGAGGAGTCACATCACAGCTTTGGAACTGAACTTGGGATATTTTAACAGGGAAAGATTTTATTAAAAGCATTATATTTTCATTAAAAAAAAAAAAAACACCAGACATTCCAGTCTATATTCTTTCTCTCTCTTCTCAAGAAAACAAGTTGGGTATTTGGCAATCACATTCTTCAGGATAAAAGTGGTGTGTGTGCTTTTCACACATTTTCTGCATAAATATTTTGAGGTTCCTGTAAAACAGGACAACTGCTTTTTTTATTCTTCATGAATCAGCCCCTATGTTTGAAACAAATCGTTGCAGCAACAAGGAATGACAGCATGACAGCCTAGTAGGTTATTAATGGGAGTGACAGCCTGCAAATCAGAAATCATGACAGTGCATCTGTATGAACAGCAATTTGTGCTCAGTTGAATAACCAGGAAATCCAGAAAATCGGAAGAGGTTGGGGGAAAAGATGAATCGACCAGAAACATTTTCAGATAACCCAAGCTTTCTAGAAGTAATTGACATGTTGGTGGAAAAGCAACATTCAAAAGTTTAATATTCCTGATACTTAGGTTCACATGTGTGTTTCAGTGCATGCTAAAAAGCTAAAACTGTACAAAAGAAACAAGGGAAAATATTAAAATGTTTGGTTTTTATTACTATTATCTATTTCAGTGATGTCATCAGGAAAATGAAATTGCAGCCTACTTAACTGCTTTATCATACTTTGCTTAGAAATTTCATTCACTCTGTCTTGCAGATATCGACACTATAGAACTCAGTAAGCTGAATGTTGAAAACCCTCCACAAAAACCATCTCTATATAATTTATAAATGTAGATGCTTTTTTTTTTTTTTTTAACCCTCTGGTTGAGTTCTTCTGTAAAAGGAAACAAAACAAAATCAAATATCTTCTGTTTCCTCCTAGTAGAAAGAAATGATGCTATTGAAAGCACAGTTTTTACATGTTTTCAGTATTAGTTTACATATATGCTTATGGAGAAACTGACCATGGACCTGTAGAAGTAGGATTAAATTGTTCATGTAGATGTTTTAGGTTTAACTTGAAGTTTCAAGTTTGACTAAATGTTCCTAAAATCCTCCTGATTGGCATCTGAACTTGATTTTACCATCTCACTGTTACTGATCACTGATACCAGTTATCAATAACTTTTCACCACAATTCTCACCAGTGACTGGTTGAGCAATGTCATCTGAGTATGTTCACAAACAGAAGGAACTCAAAAAGGGATTTTATTTTTATTTACATAGAAATGCTGTAAGTGAGCTTCTAAGATCAGAGGTAGTAAATTTTCTGACTTTGGTTCCAATCCAGAAAGTGGAAAATTTGTTTGATCTAAACCTTAAATTGGAGTTTTCTGCACCATGATGACTTTAAATGTGAATCCCAATCTGCAATCCCAAATGTGCATCCCAATTTGCTCTTTGAATTAGCATCAGTTGTTTATCTAAGGGATATCAATCCCTCAGTGGTACATTCTAGATATAGTATTGCTTAGACCGTAAAACTTTACTTTGATTTATATCTTCATTGAGGACTATAAACTCTAGGAATATGAACAGATACACTTTAAGCACAGTATAGATTTCGAGTAGTATGATGATTGCTAAAAGTGAAATCCTAAACAAGGCAAGTCCAAGAAAGTTCCTACCTCTGGTTCAGAGGGACAACAACTCTATTAACCATGAGAGATCAGGTCATCTGCACCTGCAGCATAAAATTCCAGTACTCCAAAGGAAGAAAGAGACAAACCACATACAGATATTCATAGTCAGAAGCTCTGTGTCCTACTCTATTGCTTCCTCCCCAAAGGAGTAAACTATTCCCAGCTTTGCTTGTCTGTTTGAGTTTGGTACAAAAATTGCCACCAAGATGTGTCTGATAAATCTCAAAATCCCTGTTGATTTGTATGAATTTGCTCCTTCCTTCCTTCCTTCCTTCCTTCCTCCCTCCCTCCCTCCCTCCCTCCCTCCCTTCCTTCCTTCCTTCCTTCCTTCCTTCCTTCCTTCCTTTTTCTTTCTTTTTCTTTCTTTCTTTTATTTTAAGTTAATTTTTATTTTATTTTATTTTATTTTATTTATTTTATTTTTTATTTTATTTTATTTTATTTTATTTTATTTTTGATAACTTTTTTTCTGATAGTTTTTTTCTTTTCTTTTCTTTTGGCATTATCAAGTATGTAGCCTTTGAATTTCATGTTTAAGTTTTATTTCCAGTGGCACAGTAGCAATTTTGCATCTCTTCTTCATCAGCCTTTGTGTTTGATTTGCATTAGAAGTTAGCATACTGCTACGGGTAACCCCCAGGCACTGCTATCATCCTGTTCTTGAAGTAGAAAGAAAAAGTATATGCCTTTTTGGATCACTAAAAAATAAAATTAAATTAACCCAGAAGAAAAACCACATTGGTTGAAAAGCTTTTAAATGTCAATACAAAATATAAACAAAACGTGGTTTCTGAGTGAAGTATCAAGACAAATAATCTTCTTGCCCATCTGTTATACTAAAATGGCCGCTATGGTATTATGTTGTGAGGATACATGTGCCAGTAATGGATGAGATAAAAGGAGACATATGTTAGCAAGAAAGAATAAAAAATATTCATAATAAGTTATGAGCTGAACCAGTATGCAGAAATATATTCAGACATGAGAATACAATATCTGCCAATCTACGTGTAAAGCAGATATTTCTATACTGCATATAATTGTTCCAGTTGCTTAGTGCCTTCATCCCAAAGGACCTCAAGAATGCAACATATCACCAACATCAACCCAGGTAATGTTAATCTTAAAAACTTCCTTGTTTGGCTTAGAAACTGCCCATGAATCTATCAAATGACCTTTGTAATTGCTTGGCATTCTTGGAAACATTTCAGCTTACCTGTGAATATGTTGTAGGGATCAACCCAACCCAAAATGATGACTCTGTTTTTAAAGAACAAAGAAACAGAAACCACAACATTTTGTGTTTTTTCTCTGTAAATGTTGTGGAGCTGTTATGTACAACGAAGTAGAACAGAGATTGCCTCTAGCAAATTCAAAGACTGGAAATTGCTGAAAGCTACAAGACCTGGAAGTCTAAGGTTTGTTTGAAGTAAGTGGGTCTTCTTATTACAGTCCTGGCAAATTTCAGTTTGTCTAAAGGAAAACTAAAAGATGGTGACACAGAAGCTCCTATGTGCTCTGCTGCCAACAAGCCTTGTCTTACTGTCTGGAGTAGAGTTGGTTGAAAAATAGTATTTTCTACAGGAAATTCCAGGAACTTAAAATATGGATTTACTCCAAACCGAAACAAGTGCAAATCAAGAATTTTTCACCAAATGAACCTTTCCAAAATATTTCATTCTGATTGCACTGAAGTAATATAAGGTTCACATTAAAATCTCCAGAGTCACCAGCACTGGGAACTGCAGGGGACTAGGCAGAGCTGAGATAGCAAAATTCCTGGGCACCTTTACAAATGATGCTCAATTTGATCCCTGGCCTGGTTTTAAAGTAGACTGATCCTCCTACAGCAGTTAAGCTGACACTGCAGAAAAGGCATTGTGAGGAGCAGTTTGTACAAATACACACAACATCCACAGCAGCTGGTTTGTCTCCTTCATGCAATTAGCCAGGGCAATCAGTCTTGCAAGATTAGTACTCTATACACTGGTCCTTCCACAGATGCAGAGCTCTTGAGCAGTGGGCGACCTTGCCAAATTTGTACTGCAGCAGCTGAGGAAACCTCAGCAGGCCTGCACTACCTGTCAGGTAGCTTTTCTTGTCTGCCTCCTTGTGCTCTCCTCTATGCCATGCCCAACTGTATGTGATGTCTTCACATCAGTTCCTGCTCTGTCATGGAGCACCCGGCGGTCACCGGAGAATCAGTGTGCTTAGGATAGAGCTTTTTTTCCCAGCTCCCACTGTGTTGCCATTTTGTCATCATGTATATTCATATTTGTTTAACTTTTCCCCTTTGCAATATATTAAATATTAAATTATGTGGTGGAAATACAGTTTTTAGTACATGAGAATGTAGTGCCTCAACATAGCAAAGTAGGTCCTTGTGTTCCTAGCAAGGCAGAAATGCAGGGTTTACTGCTGACATCACAACATGATGAAGCTGGTGAGCAAAACTGTTCAAATTTTGCAGAAAAGAGTTAAGTATGTTTTATTTTTCAGGAATGTAGTGTTTCCTAACACTAATGTAAAGCAATTGATTTAATTAGTTTTTCCTTTTCATTTATAATGTATATTGTAATGTCCTTTACGTTATAGACTAATCGAAGACTTATGAGGTGATGAAGGAAAGAACAAATTCAGCTAGGTGTTCATCTGTTGCAGGGTTTTATTCAGAATGAGAGATACGACACTGGAACCCTTCAGTGTCAAGGATCCTCTGCAGAAAACTAAACTCTACAGATGGTATTGGAGTTCCAGCAGGACAGAAAACTGAATCTGGCAACCCAAACAACAAAACAGGTGATTAAGTAATGCCATGTCTTTCTTCCTTAGGAATCCATGAATACAGGCTAAGACAATTCTTCCTCTGTAGTTCTGCCAAATAGTCCATACAACAGTATGCACTCATTCTCAAATGCCTCTGAAGATTTGGGGCAAATCTTTGGCAGAATAAGCTGCTACAATCATCTTAGCGTGATTATTTCTCAGAACTAGCACTGAACCTGAACCTAATCCATAGAACAGAACAACACAGATTGTTTTTGACTATTTAGATGCAGGACTGCTGTTGAATTCTGTATTATGTGTGTTACTTTAAGTAAAATATCGGATCCAAAATAAACAATGTGGTTTATTTGCTATTTTTTGAAATGCAAACTCAATTTTTGTAACTTTTTTTGACTTCCCCTCTAGACTTCTTGTCTAATTCTTCTTCCCTCTACCATGGCAGAGATACTGAGATGAGACAAGGTTCACTTAAGTTCAGATTTGCTATGAGCAATGGAATTATGATAAATTTACATCCAAAATCAAACAATTAGTTTAGGAGGAATGGAAAATTAATCATGGGAGGGAAGGCGAGATGGAGATAAGTCTACTGAGATAAATTATTCCAGATTTTTGGCAGTGATTGTTCATGAATGATAGAAAATACTACAGTCTTGGTTCTCCTTTGGAAGGGCTATGTGGCATCCACAATGTATGTGCTTCAAAAGTAGTACACGAATCTGAATGCATGCGTTGAAGATCCTCTACTAATTCTTTCATTCCTTCAGTAGAAAGCAGGAGGAAAAAGAATCCAGTTGCAAACATGACAATTAATTACTCAGTCCAGTCTCATGTTCCAACAAGGGCTTCCTGCATTACATTGTTCAAGTCATTTAGAACCTGTTCATGGAAGGATTTTGCTGACAACAGTGGTGCACTTAGGTGAAATTTAGGTTCCTGAACTACAACATATTTGGAAATTTGTGGATGACGACATTTTCATTTGCAAAATTCCCTGATGCCCAGAGTTCTCCTTCTGTGCATAAGTACCATCATTTTAGCAGAAGTGGTTTGGTATTTCTTTTACCTCTGGGTCTAGCTGGAATCCATGTACTATGCTGATGTCTCCAATGAACCTGGTATGGTAGATTTATTTTGAGCTTTTCTTAGCACACCGAACTAGCTGAGTTAACAAAAAATGTAGCACTATCAAAAGATCCTATACGCTCCCCACGCCTGCAAGTGAATTGTAATTAGGGCATTCACTGCAGATGTGGGAGACCTACTTTCAATTCTTTCTTGAGCTTCAAGGAAAATTTACCCATGTTCTTCACCTTTTAGCAGACTCTACTCTGTTGTAAGTCATTGTATTTCCTTCTGCCACAAGACAGAAAGAAATGGAAGAGTAGTTTTTACAGAAAGAAAACCCATGCAAAGAGACCAAATGAAAGCCATTGGATGTCTCATAGGTAAATCTCAATGACCTCCTACACTTAATTTTCTCCTGCTTAATACAGGCTGATATCTTTCTCTCTCCTAAATAGGTGTTTTATGAATAAGTGCATTAGAAAATATGAAATTACAATAGTAGACTTTTATGGCTCAGATACAGAAGATACAATTTTTTATCGCTGGGTACAACATTATTCTGGACTGGACTCAGGGTTGAATATTTTTACAGGTGAAGAAAGACTATTCCTCTTCTCTGTTGTGTCTTGTCATCATGACCAGGACACATGGAAAGCGAGTCAGTGGCACAATACTGAGGGTCCATATCCTTCACCTATCTCCCTCAGACAGCATCACTATTTCATTTATCTAATTTCATTGTGGACAATTATAGATCTGTTTCAGGTACCCTTTTCTTTTCATTGTTTTCACTCTTTTCTCCCAAGTTAATTTTCATAATCTCTTTGGATTTTCTCAGCAAAGACTGTTTATTCTAAATAATTGTAGCCTTCTATAAAAGAGTTGTGTTGGTCTTCCATAGTGTAGGTGAATCACCAACACAGGTTTTCCAAAAGTCTCCCATAAATGAGACTACAGAAGGGCATCTTGTGGGCAGTGTTTATGAATAGGCTGAAAGGCCAAATACTCTCAGCTGAGCTGACTGAGAGCATCTTTGGGTACAAAACTATGAGAGTATGGCTTGGACTCCTGCCTCAGCAGCTGCAATGAGATATCTTTGCTGCTCAAGCACTGTATTTTGGCAGAGTGAGTACTGCAGATCATAAAGATCAGCCAGATTCTCACATCAAATCTAGAATTATTTCTTGTTTCAATCATCAATTTATTTTCTTGATGGCATCTATTCTGAAATATGAATCATGAAGTTTTTCATCCAAGTTACTTAAGGACAAGCTGTCTTTTAAGAGCTTAGATGAGCTTGTTGCTGTGTTTAAAATGACTAAGGACTGGGAATTCCCAGAATGGGTATGTGATGGAGCCAGGACAAATGGGTAGCTGCTGTGAGAAAGGACATGTTTGTATAGAGAGAGAAGCCTTATTTCCAGATACACACTGGCCTGCAGGAGTTTACTTCCAGGTTGTAAGGTGAAGTCTGTCTTCTCTCAGACAGGACTAAGCCTGGAAGAAAAATCTTGTCTTGGACTTGAATTCTTGGTTGCTCTTGAGTGAAGAGGTCTATTTTTTTTTGATAGTGCCATTGCCTCTAATCACAGCTATTTGAACACCAGTGAAGGAACTCAGGATTTTAGACAGGCAAATCAACTTTGTCTGACACAAGTTATTAACATACTTTTATAAAGTTAAATCTAAAGTTAAAATTAGTTATGACCATATCACAAACAGAATTTAAATAATAATAATAAAAAGATATGTTAAAATTTTTAAAGGATTTTTATACAGTTATCTAGCTAGTAAAAAAAAATAATAAAATTAAAAAAAATCACACTTGGAAAAAGTAAAAGGGAAAAAAAAATACAGCCTCACAAAGAACTTCTGAACTCTGAATAAAGTGCTAGGTTCATTTAATTTTGTAAGATTTCAGTTTTGAGCTGTGGATAATAGAACTCGTTCTGAAAACTTGTGAAATTTCTTGGACTAAAAAATCTTTTCTCCTTATTTTCTACAGCTTGCTGGAATAGCATCTTACAAGTCCATCTTCAATGATTATGTACTTTTATATTCTTTTGAACAGGCATTTTTGTTTTGTTTTGTGGAGCAATTTTTTTTATTCCACATCTTGCAAGAAAAAGATGGCTATGTAATTTCTGTTTAGAAAGAGGAAAGATATCTTCTTCCATACTTCCTTGAATTCGGACAAAAACTTAAAAAAGCCAAGAGGAGTCAAAAAGAGGAGTCAATTGAATCTTAGAAAAAAATCAGAAGCAGAAACAAGCAGGAAAAGACTATTTCCCTCTCTACAGGAACTATCATACGTTCATCCTACTGGACTTAAATGCCAATATGTAATTTGACTGGTCACCATTACAACATCAACTCACTACTGTGGTAAGAACTTTATGGAAAGTACATACCCAGGTCTTGTGCACAAATAACTTTGAGACAAACATATATTAAAGCACTTTACAGAGAAAGGGCCAAAACAAAGCAATTGAACAGCAGTTGAAAATATATATCATAACGGAGGGTGAAGGGGACTTGGGATGCATAAACAGATGGGTGACTCTTTCAGTCTCATTCACATCTGGGCAGTTCATTTGTTGTAAGCCTGTTTTTCCAGTAACAGACACTTCTAAGAGATACTATTGCTACTGATATGAATTTTGAGGAAAGCTAATGTTTTGCAAAGTATAATTTACAATAACATTCCAAGTTGGGTAGTATTTAAGAATATCTTACATCCCTAGAGGAGGAAAGTTGAACCAGAGAGTTGAAACCAATTTACTAAAGCAAAAACTGAAGTGCCATGGAAGGTAGTAGAAAATGTGGACTGTCATTTCACTTTGATGGAGTCTGTTGATAAACCATACCAGTCTAGCTAAACCTAACCAGAGTTTTTAGACTCTAAATGGAGGCATTTAGGTTGGTTTAGTCCTCAGCCAATAACTTATTAATGCAAGAATTGAATGCCCTAAAATATTTAATTATTATTATTATTATTTGAAGTAGAGCTTAAATCAAATGAGTTAAAATTGTAAAAACACTTTTCTATAAACTTTCCCACCAGAAAATACAGGAAATCTTCCAGAGGTCTGAACTGCTGAATTTCTAAAATTTCTTTCATGTGAGGCAACTGCCTGGATCTTCTTCATCTTCCTCATGCTGACTGTTTTTAGCCCTATGACTATCAGGTGATTCAGCATTCAGGATCTTTAGCCATTCGTTGAGCTGCCTCATCAGTGACTGTGACTTGTGCAATTAGCTGATGCTATGTAAGTTTTTGCTTTCTCACCTGAGGTCAGATAGTCTCCAAAACCAAACAGAAAAACAAATCAGTCATTAGCTCAGGCAATCAAGGATCTTTAAACTGAGAGTGGTAAGAATATATAATCCTCTTTCTCATTTAAAGGAAATAATGCCATCACTGATACCATATATCTCCATCAACCAAGTTAGCTTACAACCAAATAGAAGGCAGAAGCACAGGTGATTTAGACCAAAGATTCAGTTTGACCAGCCCACTGAAGTGTGAGGCTACACCTACAATCTTAATTTTGTGGTGTTTTTCTAATGACACAACAAAGTTTCATTTTTAAAATTAATGAAAAAATAGAAAGGTGTTTCAGACCTGGGCTTCAATTTCAGCAGATATGTTTCCATTTGTTGATGCTGGCATATGATATAGAATGTTAAACACCGTAGTAAGCAGGAAAAATGTGCTTGAAACAATTTGTTTTCAGTTTAAGAATTTATATAGGCTCTAATCTCTGGATCTGGCTAGGTGGCAAAGTGTGTATGACTGTGTGAATAAATGTCTATAATTCTAGGTGTCTTACCTTCTTGTCACAAGCTTTCGTACTTGGGGGAAAACCATCTCTTCCCTGATGCTCCATAGAACTCTAAGTACAGCCCAATATTTAATGGGGAGATTATTTTACTGAGCCATATAGATACAGAAGTTTTTACTCTACATTACTTAAGCAGTTCTACAGAGTAATTGCCAATACAGTGCAGATAATATTAGGAAAATGTTTCTGTATTTTTCTGGCTATAACTTTACAGTAGAGGCGAAGAGGACATTTTAGCAAGTTCCCTTTCTGTACTCTATTCCAAGAGAATACACAGTTGAAGAAATTCTGACACTTAAGATTTCAGGAGAAACCATTTCCAGGATTTTAATATCACAAACCCTGTTCTTCCCCCTCATTTTTCTGTCTGACCATTTTTATCACTTTAATCAGATTTTATTCAGGTTGTCTCCTCCTGAGTCCTTAAACTGCAAGCACTGACGATCATCTGAATGCAAAGTTTACTGTGTGACTGTTACTGCTCTCATACTGTAGCTGTAATTTTTTAAATTATAGAAAATATCTGTGAAATATAAATATGGAAGTTAAATTGCAGTGACAGTGGAAATGAGGTCAGTATAATAAACCAGTAACACTAGATAGAAAGTGAAGAATATGCTAGTGGATAATAACTGATGAAATCAGGTAATTCTGTTCTCAAAGCCATAAATATAAAGATTCTCTAAGTGGCAAAAGTTACATTTCTCTGTATAATGACTAATAATATTTAGCTATATTTAAGAGGTTAGCTCAGCTGTTAGCAGTGTAAATGGGAAGATCCTATTTAGTATGACAGAAGATGGCTAGGACCTCAAATGCTGTAGGTTTTCTAAGCACTATGCAAATATTGTCTGAATATGCAAGGCTCCAAAAAACCCTGTAGAGAACAAAGTGCAATCCAAGCCAGAGTGCCTTGAGGTTCATGAGGTAGATCATATTGTTCCACTGCTTCTGGAAAATAAGCTTGTGTTGCCCTTTGTTGTTGTACGCAGCATGGGTGAGAGAATAGCTCCCCATTTCCCAACATATTTTATACCAATTATATTCAGAAGAGAGAGCAAGGCTGGGACCTCTTGGCACCCAATGTCTGAAGAACAAAATGGTTGCTCCCAAGGGGCTGTGGGCAGTGGCAAGTTGAAGGGTCCCCTTTCCTAATTGTCCCTGCTTGACAAATCGTCTGAGTTTTCTTACTTATTTTATCCTGTTGTTCTTCAGTTTCCCTTTTGCTAGGGAGGAAAAGTAGTGGGGAAGGAGAGGAGGGAGAGAGAGGAGGGGAGACTGGGAACCCCCTGTTCTGGCCCCTACGTGGGATCAGGGCATGTAAGCTTTGGGATCTAGAAACGATAGAGTTCTCCAGGATTTGTCCATTTAAATAAAGGGTAGTGTTCAAGATGTATGAACTCTTTACAGAGTTGTCAGATGATTCAGCCCATATAGGATCTTGAAATGAAATGCTTAAATATTGCTATACTGAAGTAAATGTTTGAAAGAGCAAATAAAACTAAAAAGCCAATACTACAAACTTTGATTCATGTAGATTGACTTTACCCATACAAAAGTCTCACTGGCTTCAATAGCTGAAGACTAATTGGGTGACTGAAGATTTGTAGTATCTAGGATTAACTAGAAATATGAATAGCTAGAAATCCAACACCACAAATCAAATGTGCTAAGATATACTTTTATTTCTGTGTTGCCTTAATGCACAGAGCCTCCAATGAGTTTTGAAACATTTTGTTGCATACAATCATGTAATAGTGTCTGTCCACAAACTATGCAGAAAAGGTATTTCAGGAGGAAGGAAGCATTGTTCTAGTGATGAATAAAGTAAGCCTAGGGAGTAAATAGGGTGGGTTTAATAATTGCACGACACTGTGCTACTATAAACCGGTCAGCTTTGGGAACTGATATAAACTACACAGGAGTGAGTGTAAACATGCTGATGTAAGTCTGCCTATAACAGAACTGATTATAATTTTCCACCCTTGTTTGATACATTTGATTTTACTAAAGTTCATATTTACTTTAGTGTAAAAAAACATCAGAACCCCCCCGTTTGACACCAATTTTGAAAGTGACCCCAGTATTCTGAGACAGTTCCTCCATAAATCCTTCTGGCTCCTCCAACCAAGCTGCAGAATGATACGGATTTGTATAGAAGTAAGGATTATTAACACCTCTGTACAGGTAGAGAAGATGAAAGACACAGATTGAGCTATTTGCCCGAGGACCTAAAAACAGAGCAAAGGCTTGAGAGGAATACAGACAAAGCCACTTTCCCATCCAGTCTGTTTGAAAATGCTAACTAAAACCTTATGTAGTTAAGTGATCACACAGAATGTTGCCTAAGACCCAAATCTTGCCGTTTTTGCTAAGCACATTGTATTCAGTTTGCATTATTCAAATACATATTTTGAATTGCAGATGTGTAATAACGCAGTTCTTTGTCCTCTGAGCATTTCTGATACTGTTCTTACAAGTTTGTGGAGTGAAAGAGGTCAAACACCAAAATACTGTATTCCTCTTCTTTCTAAACAATAATAAAGAGACCATCCATCAAACTGGCAGACTCGTATCTTTTGTAACTGTGTACAAAATACACTCCAACTGAATGAACAGCTGTCAGAACAGTCTCTTGTCAGCAGGTGGGTTAAAGTTTGCTAATGCACATGCACACGTGCAAGCATTCACATCCTTATCTCATGAAAATCAATAACAATATTTTCAAATATGTTTGAAGTTGTGATTTACTCTGGATGCATTGGTTTTCTTATGTCCTTTGGCCCACCTGTCTCCAGTTATCTTTTTGCAATAGTCTTGTCCACCATGGGGAAAAACTTTCCATGAGTAAAATCTGGAGAGGTGAACAGTGTAAGTGGTTTTTGTTCCTTTGATTCCTTCCATAAGCCTGAGGTAAATGATTTGTCTCTAACATTTTTAACACTTTTTCTTTTCTTTTCTTTTTTTTTCTTTTTTTCTTTTCTTTTCTTTTCTTTTCTTTTCTTTTCTTTTCTTTTCTTTTCTTTTCTTTTCTTTTCTTTTCTTTTCTTTTCTTTTCTTTTTCTTTTTTTCTTTTTTCTTTTTCTTTTCTTTTTCTTTTTCTTTTTCTTTTTCTTTTTCTTTTTCTTTTTCTTTTTCTTTTTCTTTTTCTTTTTCTTTTTCTTTCATTCTTTTTTTTCCAGGATATTAGCTGGTTTCCTATCTCTTTTTGCAGCCTGTAAGAATGTCATAAACCTTGCCCCTCTTGAAATGAATATTGTAAAACCTACCAATTTAAAATAGAGCCCTACTCTTAGATCATTATTTCCTCATATAAGTATTTTTAGTTCAGTATGTGTGTACGAAAATGATGAAGAAAGTAAAAGTAGTCCAGATTAATCAGAATTATCCATGAAGCAAAGGCCACACTGGAGGGAAGAGCGTGCTTGTGGACTAGGATGAACTTTATTTTGGATAAACCTGAAGAAGTGCTCCATAAATGTATTCCCAAAACTAAGCCCAGGTATTTGCAGGTTTTCTTGTGTTACAATGCCTCTGTCATCATGCTTGAGACTGTCCACCAAGCTTACTTTCCAAAAAATTGACAGTTGGATTTGTCCTATATTCTCTTTGCAAAATATCAACAGATCAGTATTGCTACAACTTAAATTTTGCAATTCACAATCACTATAGAAAGTCTTACCTATCTATGGCTATTTTGAGGATAGCTCTAGTCTTTAAGAGAGACACACTGACAACTGTAAGCAACTGCTGTAATGCCTTCTCTGCACTGACAGGACAGGGAATGTGGTTTGGCAGCCCCAAATACTCAGCAACCTTAACTGCCCTTTTTGTAAAAAAAATTGCAGTAAACCTGTGATTAAGTAAGGTGCCGATGGTAGCTGATTTGAATATGTCCTAGTCATTACACAGAATGCCAAACAGTGTCGCACACTGAAGATAACCTCTCTGAGGCACACTTATTATCCACGTATATTTTTTGGTGTCTGCAGGCATTACTTGCAGAATCCCAAAACTCTGCAGCAAGATACTGCCAGAATGCTAAGAATCATGCCATTGAAAAAAATGAATTAAAAGCATAAACACATTCATTCCTACAGTTTGGCATAAATATTTTTTTTTCAATTAGTCAAGATGTTCTGAGTAGCATAAATCCCTTTTATGGTTCTATTTGATTTGGTACTTAATCAGTTACTTTCCCAAGCAATGAATGCTCAACACTTAACTTTTTAACTTTCCTCTCAGATAAGTGCCATCAATTTGCAAGGTGATTTAGAATGCAAATCATGAATAGTGCTCAATACTGCTAGCGCTAGTCCTTTATGAATCAAGACCCTATAAAACTTCATCAATATCTGTATTAAACACATATTGACTGAAGTTTTATAGAAGCTTATTCACAAACGACTAGTGTTCCCAGTGTGAATTTAGGTCACTGGGAAAGGCACAGGCATTGGCTTGTGTTTTTCTAATGCCAATTAGAAATTATTTCTGTCCTTGCATATATTATAACTGAAATATACACAGGCGCACACACATAAATACATGGAAGTGAAAAATCTGGTTGTCATATCAAGTCAGAAGAGGACAAAAGACAGTATTTTCCAAATCTTTTTAATAAAGCCATATTAAAAAAAAAAAAGAAAAGAGAGAGTGAGAGAGAAAATAAAAGAAAAAGAATATATAATACATTTTAAATGTTGGTATTAGACAGAAAATCAATAACACAAGGAACAATAGACAAGTTTAGCAGTCTTCAAAGCTTGCTTTACCATTTCTTGTAGTTAGATCTAGTACATATGAGTTTACTATTTCTTGGCTCTAAAACTGGGATTTTAATAATCCTAATCTGGTTGAAGTTAGAGGAGATTTGATTTAGTTTTCACTGGTAGCAAAACTTCACCTTGTGTGAAACTAAAAGGTATTTGATTAGGATCTAATTGGCCAACATGCTATGTCCAAAGGCAGTAACGTTGCTAGTAATGAAAAGCATAACATATAGATAACCTAATATTCCCAAACTGCAAATTGAGGACATCATTCAGGACCATTCTGTTTCTAAACATAATTTTCAGGATTTAGTTTTAAGCACAAAAATAGATGCCTTCCTAACTTCTCTGTCGATGGGCAGGTGAGAAAGCTTTTTAAGTGGTTTTATGCCAATTTTGACAGCTTAGTATTCAGAGAATCTATGAGAAGCAGGTTAATCCAGCTTTTAGTTGTTTTATTATGTAATATCAACATAAAACAGCTGGATCAGGACTGAACAGCCATTTAAAAATCACTGAAAATTGTTTATTAAGGATTTTTCTTCATTACTCCACCTTTATGGTAACTTAAAGTTCCCCCTGAAAATAACAGTGTAATTCAGGTTTAAAGTGTTGCCTGGTATGAATACAGTCAACCAGCCAGGATCAGTTCCAAACCTGTAATAAATACCTATTACAATGCTGCCAATTAAAACAAACAAACAAACAACCCAAAGCCTGCCATTTGCAATTTCTTGAAAAGGTTTTTTGAACTGCTAAATCCAGCTGTTTTATAGCTTCACCAGGCACAATCTTGTCTCTTGGCTGCTGTGACTCATGGTTAGAAAGATCAGGAAAGATGTTGTCCTTACAAAACAACTGTAATTTTGAAAATAGTGCTGCATGGAAGACATCTCAATAAAAACAAGTACTTTGATTTATGCATATTGTGCAAATTTGCAGAAATGTTATTGATTTCTTCATTAAAGGATTATTGATAACATTTTAGAAAGTAAAATGAAAAAATAGATTTTAGAATTTTGATAAATGAAATATTTTAAAGTTGAAATTATTTTTCACTAAAATTTTCTCTGATGCTATTTGAAATCTAAATGGTATTTTAAATGCATGAAATGCATCAAATGCTTCACATTTGTTTTAAAAAAATTTAAATTTTTGACTTTGTAAAAGCTATTTGTTTTCTTCAACATGATTTTTTTTTAACCTTGTCAGTATATAAAAAATTGTTTCCGAATGTAATAATGATTTTTTCATTTTCCAGTTATGGATCTAGTACTGCATTAAAAAACAAACAAACAAACAAAAAACACAAAAACAAAACAAAACAAAACAAAACTACAACCCAAACTTATCTCTAGTTGAAAAGAAAAACTGAATCTAAACTTCATTTTTGGCCCCAGGATCTATCAGCTCTTTGTATACTGTGTACTATTTAATATTTCAAATAAAAGTCGTCTCTGTAGCTTGTAATAAGTGCCATCTAGAATGATGCACACATAATAGCAGAGTATCCTGTAGCAAGAAGAAAACTTTTGATCTTAACTGCTTTTTGAGAGTACATACAGTTGGGGATTTATCCAAATTGTTCGGGTACGTATGACATGGTGCTAGAAATGTTCCTTTCTACATCAGGGGGCTTTTGTCAGTCAGTGGCCACAGACTGACTGACCTTAACTAATCCAGTTGTTTAAGGGTAATATGTGACCCATGAATGAACTCCTGTGCTATGAGAGCAACTAGTCTGCATGTGAAAATGTTTGCTTTAGCTCTGTTCAATTTCTGTTCAGAGGCTCAGGCCAGTTCTTATTTTATCTGCACCCATTCAACCGTTAATATGAATTATGCTTTAGTTCTAGAAGAAGAAGAAAAAAAAAACATCATCTATTTGGCTTGTAATAATTTGGTGGTGCTTGATACGTAAATTACCTACTACCACCATAATTAGATGGTCAACAATTCTCATGGAGAACAGAAGCATTTAAATTGCATCCATTTGGTGAAAAATAAGTGTTGCTCAGCAGAGGCTATTTCACCTACTCAACCGATGATTAAAAACTCTCTGGTTAAAGATTTAAATGGGTTTGGGATTGGCATGGTGTCACCATTGTGCAAATCCTTTGTTAAATATTAAATAATAGAAAAATGTCTTAGGGTCATACAGTGTGTGATTTATGTGACAAAACCCTTATGGGCTGTGTTTGTCAAAGGCAACTCATAATTCTGAATTGTTTCACTGAATAGCAAAGAATATTTTTGTTGTGGTGGTGGGTGGGAAGAGATTTGTTTTCTCACTGTATTCAGCATGGTAAAGATTTCTCTCTGTCTTCAGACACCTTTCACATGAAGAAGCCAAGCCCTGGGGCTAAGCAAAAGAGATGGGGAGGGATGGGTGCCCCTCCCTTGCATTAAGCCACTGCTCATACCGGCTTTTTGATATATGCATGGTCTGGGACTCAATTAGATTGTCAGATAAAAGTAATAAAAATATGTCATTTTTCTAAACATTTTTTTTATGTGTATAACAGTCAGAAGCTGTTTAAAATCTGAAGACTGTAGGCCATGTGGACTTTTTGAAAGACTTGCATATGTGTATAACTTCACATCATCTCAGAATTATTCTTCTGGGACTTTCTAAACAATTGTGTCCATATAAATCCCTATTGCTTTGTTAAAATATATATATGTATATAAAAAGTAGGTAGTAATTTCCTTCCTCCACCCCCTCAAAAAATATATATATAAATTACAGCTAGAAATTATTGCTTGCATTCGGTACTCTAGGAAATACAAAGGCATATTCAAAAAAGACCTTGTCTCCTTTCTTTCTCTAAAACACAATTTATTGCCTTAAATCATAAAAATAAAACAGTCAAATGTTGCATAAGAGACCCTCAGCAGAAATAAAAGAAAAGAAAAGGCAAAACTGAACTTCCCATAAACCCAAATCCCATACAGCAGAGCTTTCTACAAGACCATAATTAAATAATCCCTGAAGGACTTGTGGAGGAGGGGATAAGAATACATAAACTTTCCAACATGATGAAAGAAAAGACCCTGTTATTATTATTTGATTTTATTTTTAAGAAGGAAAGAACTAAAGAATATATACTTAAGGTAGTCTACGTGTGTAAGCTATTGCATACTAAGCGAGTATCCATACAAGTCTCTGTTTTAATACACAATAAAACAGAAATTTAAAAGATATCTTTGTAACTTAAGGTCTACAAGTAGATCGTGACATTGTTTTAAAAAGTGCTTATCTTCAACGCCGAATAAAGGCCTTCAACTCTGCAGCATGGCTGTTACTAGAGTTTCTAAAAATTCCTTCAGCAGACCTTTCCTCATGTGTGAGATCTGAGATGAGACAGGAAGCCTCCAGCAAAAGGTTCATGACGTTCTTCACTGGACAGGATCCTTGAGTCCTAATATGTTCATCAGCTGTTGCTGGTTGTTTGTTAAACAGGAGAGGAGTCACATACCTGTGTGTAGCTGACTACATGGTCTGGGTTTTAGATATAAAGAGTGACCAAGAAGGGTAAGGATTTCTTGCAATCATTCTACTTTCTCACTGGGAAAACATTTTGACCACCTCAGGCTGCAGTATTTTGCATTGTAAAATGGTGGTGGGGTCTTCTGTCTGCTAAGCCTCTATGTCTATCACCCCTTCACACATACGTGATACCAAAACACCTGATTTTCTGTGAATACTGGTCAGCAATGGAGCATCTGGGAAAGGGGAGGGCACTGAAGTGGAAATATAATGGGGTGATTTCTGTTCTTCGGCAAATTTTAATATGCAGATTACATATTAAATAGTTAAAAGTTTTTGTTTGTTTTGTTTTTTGAATTGTGAAGATTCTCCCATTTTATTTGAAACTCTGCTTAGGACTTCTCTATCATTTATTTGGGACTAGCAGAGAATATGGAGCTGTGTTGTGTCTTCGCTTACAAATCTTTTCCATAAGCATCCCTAATAAAGGAAGAATTAATTATTAATTGCACAGACGTCTAATGTGCAGAAAGTTGCTTTCTGGTGCTCTTATTCACTATAAATTTGGAAGTTATCTTATAACAAAACGAAACATTACTCCATGGCTTATGCAGGCAGGGAAGATTCAAGTTCAGCTCTGTCTGTTGATCATCACAGTTTCATTAATGCGTAGCCTGGGTCTTCTAACATAATGATAAATCCCGTTTGTACATGCTTTGCAGCTGTGTTTAAAGTTGTGTTGATAAAACTGCTTATGACTGCATTGACTGGCACTGCCTAAAATTGTATTTGGTCAGTAAAATGTGGAAAGTTGCAAAGCGGCAAAGACAATGGAAATACATTTTCTTTAGATTAAGAAGGGCCTCAAGCTGCAGGGCAGAAGCAGCTTCTTAGAGGAATAAATGGAATTGCGTCAGATTCTTCATGAAATGCCCAAACTTCCATCTTCAGTATAGCTAACTGATTGCAATGGTTATATTATTACTCAGAGACTCTGAAGTAAGAACACTTGGCTTTCTGCAAAATCTTCTCTGGCCATGCAAATCCTGGAGCCTGGAGGACCTGCAGAAGTATAATGGTGTAGGACTGGTAAAATCCAAGAGGATTCCTCAAGCCACAGGTGAAAAAGAAAGGATCCTGTATATTCCTGCTCTGGTCTGGTTCCCAGCCCAACTCCACACAGCCTTGTTGTTATCACAAGGAGCACATTTGGACACAAGAGCCAGGAAGAGTATGATGGTTTTCAAACAATTGTAGAAATCCTTTCTTTTGTTTGCCCTTTCCTGTTCAAAGCTGTGAGCAGCCACAATGAAACGCACGGTGATCTTCAATGAAAATAAGGAAAATAAGCTGGTCAGAGATGGCAGTAAATCTGGGCCATGTCGAAGGATCTGAGATGGCTATATAGCTATGGAAAAGTAAATGGACTCTTAAAAAACTATTCTGAGCTTAACAATTAAAGGTCCAGTAAATCCAAATCAGAGTCTGGGAACAGATCTTTCTTCTCCTGCAGCACCCACTTAAACTGGGGTAAATATATATACCTATATTATATATATATAAATATATATATATATATTATATCTGGGGTAAATAAGTACCCCAGATATACATACCATGGACCCAGTTTTACCCTTAGACAAACCTGGCTTAATTCCAAGATTTTTAATTTAAATGAAGTTGTTGCTGGAGGTAGAGTGGTGCAGTTGCCAGTAGAAAAATCACACAGCACATTGAGAAGCATGCTGAAAATGAGTATTTGTTCCTTGGTGTAACTGGGCTGCTCTGCTTAAGCACGATGTTGTTATACTGCATGGAGTTTGAGCTGGAATGAAAATGAATACAATTCATCTCCAAATTAGATGCAATACCATATGTGTTGTCAATTTATCAGTACACCAACAAAATTGAAGTGTTGAATGGAAGTGGCTCGGTGACTGTATGCGGCTGTAAGAGTCAGCAAATATTACAGTTAGCTGACTCAGTCAACTGCTTCTTGACACATCTCTATCTTTAGAATTATTGACACATCTCTAGTCATATGGAACTGATATTTAAATGTTACCCTACAGTCAGGCTCGCATAATGGTACAGAATTCATGCCTCTGGGTAGGCTGAAGAATCTGAGCAGTGTTACAGCACAAATTGTGTTTTTCCTCCTTGTAAGGTGTGAAAGGAACTATAGTCAATCTTCCATCCTAATCGGCAGAGCGGTTTTAATGAATGGACAAAAGTCATAATAAAAGAACCTATTCTGCATTACTTCATCAAGGAGGTATCTATTTAGTCCCAGATTAGCAGCTTCTACCTGCCTCTGAACTGTTATTCTTGGGGAGGAGTGGGGGACAATGAAATGTTGCTCTATTTTTTTAATATTTCAGTGCTTAAGATTATGTTATGCTATAGCAAGTTATGTTACATGCGTTGATGAGAGCAAGAAACAGAGCAGTGCAATATAGTTTTTTTTAAAAAAAGTAAATCCCTGAGGTGAAAGAGGTATGAAGAAACCCATTACAAATCCAGACCAACTTGGAAACTTGCCTGTGCTGACATCTTTAACTATCCTCACTTCCCTCCTTCTCCCCCAACAAGTGCAGAAGAAGCCTAGGTGTATACAGCCAGATTTTTAAAGATGTTAAATACCTTTTAAAATCTGATCCATAACTGCCACTATTGTATTTCCTTTTCAAATTCATTTTAAAACAACCATGACTCCCTCAGAACCTGCTTAGTTGTGTCGTAAAGGCCACTTAGAGACAACATGTAAGTCTAGTGACTCACCACAGTGCCTTTTCAAGGCAGAAAAATCATGACACACAGCTCATATATCTAACACAGTTCCATTTTACTGATTTTAGATTTAATTTTCTTGGCTAGGGCTGAGTTATTGGATGGACACCATGGGATGCCAAATGTACAAATTGCCTTGCAGCTCAAGTCTATGAAGAATCTCGACTGAAGTGTCTATGACTTTCTCAGCTCACATGAACATCTGGGGACCTGCCTAGTGATCCAAAGATGTTCAAGGCAATATATGAATATGTTGAAAATTGCACTGTGGGAAGAAGTGTTAGTACACAAAGGGGCAAAACACATACAGAAACTTCCCTAGGGAAACCAGAGCTGGAAATGATACAAGATATGTATATTCACAAGCTACCAGTAGACTATCTTTCCCCTACCCTTCAGGTCTTTATCTGCTGTGAGCTACATAACCGTAGTCTCCAGCAAAATTAATTTTTCTTCCCTGAAAAAAAAACATGTTATTTTGGAATTAAAGAAAATAGCTTCACCTAGCAAAGTTCAGCATATGTATAAAACAGAGTAATGTAGGTACGCCAGCTAAAACTGTAGCTAGCTGAGAACAGAAAAGACACTGTGCTTCTGTTGCAATATATGCCTACATTCAGCTTCAGCAGAAATGACTTTTACCAGCTTTACAAATTTATAATAAAACAAACCCCGTGAAATGGTACTAAGTTAATTAAAAGCTGGCAATTTTATATTTAAAGAGAAAGAACAAAGAGCCTTTGAGGGTCACAGTGCTGAATCACATCAACGATAATTTCAAATAGATTTTCCTTTTTATTTTATACTCTTGAATGTAGACTATAAATTTAGACTTGGGGGATTATTATTTTTTTTGTACTCTTAGCCTGGGACTGGTCATCTACTTGTGTAAAACAGAGTGAAAACAAATGTTAATGTTCACTAGTTGAGGACCAGGCCCCAAACTGCAATTCTCAGCTTCTTTGATGTGTTAATACTGAACTGCCAAATGCAAAGATCATATGTCATTTTTTTCTACCACGATTTTTGTGTAAACTATTGCAGGGGAAATATTTGTGTTAAGGTATTTAGCTTAATATCATGATTTTAGTCTAGGTTAATGGAAATAATGTGTTCACTCCCTGAAGTATGTATGTGACTTCTCTGCTAATGAAAGAAAGAGCCTTAAATGCACTAATTATGGTAGGGAGCATTGTACAGGTAGCTGAGATACAAGCTCCTCTACACAGATCTGCCAAATGTAGCTCACACTTGATCTGCTGCACTGTCAGGCTGTTGCTGTACTTGTGCTCTGCCAGGCGAGTGGAGACGGGATGCTGCAGTAACGAAGGACTAATCCTTCACCTCGCAAACCCCAGCCTCAGGTCACATGAAAATTTTAAGGGCCACAACCCAGATGTAGCACAAGCAGTGAGAGTTGCTAATGTACACATTCTTCTTCATTTAGAAATGTGTTCATTGATAACTCTGTGTACATAACAATTAAAAATTATGAGACTCCCCAAACCCAGAAAGGTTTTCCAACCTTTCTTCACTCTAATGAGAGTACAAGATGTGGAATAAAATCATGACATTGAAAACCAGGATAATCTCCCATCAATAGGTAAAACATATAAGAAAGAGGAAAAGATACGGTAATACCACCCCTGCTTTTCTGAAATCTGTCCATCTTAACCAGAATCTGTGTCTTCATATCTAAGAGTCCTGGTATTTATTTATTTTTCTAGTCACAGTGGAGTCCACAGAAGGGCAACAAAGCTGGTGAGGGGTCTGGAGAACAAGTCTTACGAGGAGCGGCTGAGGGAGCTGGGATTGTTCAGCCTGGAGAAGAGGAGGCTCAGGGGCGACCTTGTTGCTCTCTGTAGGTACATTAAAGGAGGCTGTAGCGAGGTGGGGGTTGGTCTGTTCTCCCATGTGCCTGGAGACAGGATGAGGGGGAATAGGCTAAAGTTGCGCCAGGGGAGGTTTAGTTTGAATATTAGGAAGAACTTCTTTACTGAAAGGGTTGTTAGGCATTGGAATGGGCTGCCCAGGGAAGTGGTTGAGTCACCATCCTTGGAGGTCTTTAAAAGACGTTTAGATGTTGAGCTTAGTGATATGGTTTAGTGGAGGACTTGTTAGTGTTAGGTCAGGGGTTGGACTAGGTGATCTTGGAGGTCTCTTCCAACCTAGATGATTCTGTGATTCTGTGATCCTATCTGAACATCAGCAGCAACCAGAATGACTTGGGCTTATGAGTTTATCCACCACACACATACCTTTGTTTGTCTATACCCCATACCTACTCATTTTATTTGCAGCTCTCTAGTTCCTGTATTGTCAGAAACAGCAAATTGTTTTCTGTGCACCTTTCACATGCCACCCATGATTTTATAGAGCTTTATCAGATCCTTCTGCCTCATCTCTTTTATGGGTTGTACAGTCCTAGTCTATCTTTCCAGGTACAGAAGTCTTTGATTTGCCCTGTCACTCTTCCCTGTATACCGTTGTTCTTCTGAAAGCTAAATATTCTGAGCTCTAGTAAAAATCGCATGCATACATTTATATAACAAAATTTACTTTACAGAATCTTTTCCAAGAGTTGACTAGCTATCTATTGCTCAAATAATGCTGCATTAAGATAAACATGATCATATTCATCAACTGTTCGATTTCTTTTTCATTCCATGTAATTGAACAGATCTAATTAGGTTACAGAATACTGATCATGCACAGATCATGCTATAATTTGTAATGTAGCTGGACAACTGTTAGAAATTATGATTGGATTAAAAAAAAAAAAAACACAACAGCAACAACAACAAAAAAAAAATCCACAACAAAACCACAAAACACAGCAACAACAAAATCCCACAAAACCTCCAGGATTAGGAAAATGAGATCAATGTGAAAATCATGCCCAAGTAATGCAGGGTGAAGTACAGGAGATAACCTAAAGAATAAAACAGATACACAAGTTGAAGAAGAAATCTGAAAAGTGAAAAGTGAGACATGATAGTGCCAAAAGGTATACACATAGGTGATGATGGACAACTATTTGTGGTGTGATATGGCAGTGAAAAAGTATGAGTGTGATTTTGGCCAGCCTCTGTGGGAGGCTTTTTGTGTGCACAAATGCAAAGCTTACTTAAATCAGTGTTCTCAGCTCTGACATTGTCAGAATGATCCTGCACCATGGATGGAGTTCATTCAGAGAAATTTAATGGCAAAGAATAAAAAAGCTTGGCTAATACATGAGTAAATAGAAATGGAAGGGAGGTTATCATGACAACAATCTACTAATTGTTGAAAGTAATATTAGCACCTGGAAGAAAAATAATAATTTAAGATGGTACAGACTTCTTGGCAATAGGAACCATCCAGCTGCAGCATAATTTCTTAAGAAAAATGCCTGTAATAGTTACAAAGCAAGTTGGCCCAAAAAACAGTACATGGATTCTGAGGAACAATGCGGCAGTGGCATGAAAGTACATATTCCAGCCTTACATTCTGTATTATCATCCGCAGTCTGCCTTCTTCCCATAAAAATAAATAGCCTCCATATCTCAAAACAAATGGATCCCAGATTTTTCACAGGGACTGAGGTAGTTCACTGAAAAGCTCTCATTTCCCTCCTAGAGAAAAAAGAATTGGAGGATGCCCACAACTGACTGAGGTCCTCTTTATTTTCTGTCTGCTGTCATCAGAAACAAATCATAGAATCGTGGAATGGTTTGGGTTGGAAGGGACCTTAAAGACCATTGAATTCCACACCCACCCGCCCCACCCCCCACCCCTAGTAGGGAAGCAAACTGGGAGTCTAATACTGTCTAGAATCACCTTTCTACCTTGGCCTGATAAACTCACTCACTCCTCCAGCACCCACTCAGTCTTGGCTCTCAGGAGCCAACTAGGAAATTGCCTCCTTGACATGAGGCAGCAATGTGGTACCAAAGCCTTCTATACAGTGTGTCACTGACATGACTTTCATTTTAAAATGCTTGCTAGAGATTATGCCTCAAAGTGGAAAGAGAGTCGACATTTAAATGGCTATAAACATTCTAGTTATATATAAGCACTGTATCTTTGTTCTTTTTCACCTACAAAGCCATATCTTTTTCTCTGCTGAGATGTACTTAAAGACATTTTTACTGGAGGTAGAAGTTTCTTGTGTCAGTAGCCAAGCTAATCACCTCCTGCCTTGAATCTTCCCATAATCAATTGCAGGACCCCACACAGAACAGAACCCCATAGTGGGCCCTCACTTTTTTTTCCATATGTCCACTCATCACTCTGTTCTTCTTTCGTATCAGAGGCACAGAGAAAAATGACAGCCATGGAGGCAGAGGAATATCAACTGCTGTGGATAAATCAATCCATCATAAAAAAAAAAAAAAAAAAAAAAAAAAACAATTCTGCCATGAAACTTAATCACTAAAGGTCATGTCGGGGAGTGAGGAACAGATTAAATTAGCATAGTATTAGATATGGAAAATGATTTCTGTCAAAATCATCTTTACCACAATTATAATATGTTAATTACGTATTTCATTAAGGAAGTTGATTATGGTTCACAGATGAAATCATGCAGACGAAGACACCTGGAAGGAAGCACTAGAGCCTGAAGCCTCTTCTCTCTCTCTCTCTCTCTCTCTCTCTCTCTCTTTCACACATGCACACACACACAATTAGGTACACACACTCTCATGTAGAAAAGCTTTTCCCAGTATACTTCAAAGATTATTAAAGTGCAGCTGTGTCTGGTTAGGACAGAAACTCAAAGAAATAAAGGAAAGCATAGCAGGGTACATTCATTTTCCTTCTATCAGTACTTAGAATGAACTGTTCGTTTTAAGACTATAACGTCCTCTGCCTCTGGTGACATATTGGTGGCATCTAGTACTGTGCGTAAAGGATTTCAGCACTGACTAGTGAGATGGTGGCTGTTCGTTTTTTACACGGAAGAGACCATTCGGCAAATTTTAGCCGAGCTATTTGAAAGAGATATCATCAACCATATGAATGTTGTACAATGTCTTGCCCCTAGTAGTGGCCGCAGTGATGTTTACAGTGAGTTTATTCATTTGGGTACCAAGAAAAAGTTGCATCAATCAGCAGTTACTTACATAATTTCTTAGACTTCTTGTCCAAGTGATTGTTTGAATTGCTTGCTCTGTTTAGTGAATAGAAGATCTTTAGGAATTTGAAAACACAGCCTCCTTGTTTTGGCTAGAAACAATGCAGCTGAGTCTCATACTCACACAAACACCAAGAGATGAAGACAGGAATTTTCACATGTGCATGTGCGTGTGTGTGCGCATGTGTGTGGTATGTGCCTAAGTGCTAGACAGAGAAGAGTTGTAGCCTGTATAAGAAAGGACTAATTTTATTCAATTCTGACTAAAGTAGCAGCAGAAGTGGAATAAATGGGGTACTCAGTACAAGGAAGGGAGGAGATGATATGTATCCCTCCAAAAAAAGGTCCGAGAGATGCCCCTGGGAATGAAAATGTCTGAGTCTCAGTCAAATATAATTACCTCATTCTCATATTTCCTAGTGAGTGAGAATGCATCAACGCTTGTGTGCCCTTGTGCTGATAGATTTTGCCACACAGAATAATCATTGTTGGAATTAAGCATAATTGTCAAGAAAGACTTGGTCATCATGAGAGAGACTGTCTCATACAACTGTCCTTTTGCTTTCCAACAGTAATTACTTTAGTAATTAATCTCTGTC